>NC_136970.1:15283638-15298638 GCF_032717465.1 Coenobita brevimanus | reverse complement strand
AACCACCAGACCTCGCCCTCCTCTCTCTGCTACTTCCACCCCCCCACACCAACTCTCTAAGCTCACTTCGCCGATCACTGTCTAGGTGGAGATCCAGGAAATCGCTGTACAACGGACACGCTGCTCTCTACGCTGGGCACGACGATCCTACACTCGAGGCGGTCCAAAGCTGATTAAGTTCAAATTGAGAAAGGGGGGTAAGAGATGGCCGTGTTCGCTGGAAGTACGCGTGGCCTAACTTCAATAGTCAACGGAGAGAGGGCGAATGATATACACATGCATTAAAATCACTCAGTGAAAGCATCGTTGTTGTGCATGAGAATGGTCACTTAAGAAAGTGACAAATGTTCTGAAACCATCCCGATCGAAGTACATACGAGGACGGTTGAAATGAGTGATGCCCAGTGGGAATTCCACTAGAGTTCGTGGTTTTCTCACCGAAGTATAGTGTCACGAATTTGTATAAATACACAATTGCGCGAATTCGTGAGAGTGACCTTGAGCTTTACTCTAACACTAGATACATCACACCATGTCACTTAGTCACTGAGGTACACTTCTATCTATCTATCTATTGCCAGACGCCTTAATCCCGTTTGGGGTGGCCACAAACAAATCGCCTCCAAGTCGCCCTGTCCCCCGCCATTTCACTGCCCTGCTCCCAACTCACACCCCCCTCTCTCATATACCTCTCCACCCCATCCCTCCATCTCATCCTCGGTCTCCCCATCCCTCCATCTCATCCTCGGTCTCCCCCTCCCTCTTCAACCCTCCACCTCACTCACATACACTCACATACACTTGCTTAAATAAACTTGTATTTAGGGCATCTGGCTAATTTCCTTCTGTCTCTTCTACCGTCTGAATCGGCGACCTCCCAGGGTGGATTTCAATTTTGGATCACAAAGAATCCGCAAGGGCCAAATCCAAAGAGTAGGTCTGCTGGGGGATGTTAGTCGTCTCGTATTTCGCCAAAAAGCCACAGATAAGGAGAGACGCGTGAGCAGGTGTATATTCACGGTGCAGTATTCACGTTTTCTTTATCCACGCTTCTGACCACTTCCTTCGCACTGCCTCCCTCAAACTCTTTAGGACGTCCAAGAAAAATTCATTGTTAACTGTCTGACCACATGGAATAAACTCATGACGAATGACAACTTTCCAACAAAAACAGGTGATTAACATCACCTTGACATTTGAGCGACTGACTTTTTTTTTTCTGACCACTTGGAATAAACTCATGACGAATGACGTCCTTCCAACAAAAACAGGTGATTAACATCACCTTCACATTTGAGTGACTGATTTTTTTTTTTTTTTGCCACAGTGATGATGCTCCAGCCCACTGTGGTGACTGCCTTTTTGTTTCGACATCGTAGCTGTACACCCACGTTTCATCACCTTTCATGATACTTTTCTGAAAGTTATTCACAATTTGCAACAGAATTTCACGCAAACACGCTGCTCTTCAAGATCCTTCATTGTTCAGCATACAACAAATCACCAAGTACACTAAACACACGTTCGGAGGCAAGTGTGCCTAGAGGACTAAGTGACGTGGCGTGATGTGGCTAGTGTTACAGTAGATTAAAGCTCAAAGTCGCCGTTACACAGCTCTCCCGTCGGGATCACGATGCTGCTGCTAGTTGATGCACCAATGAAAAATTCGGTTACTTTTGGACAAATCATTGGTGAAAGAACCAGGAAGAAATTTCCATATTTACACTGCTATAAGAATCCCCACAACAACAGTGTAAGGGACTGACTACACCTGTAATGCTTTTACTCAAACTTGGCCTAGATTTTCATTTTACGGCTTATTTCACGTATTCCAGATGCAGAAAAAAAAAATACTAGGGCTTTATGTCCTCTCCACTGCACTTTTCAGTGACAGTTCCAGTGTTAGTCTTTTGTTACAACTCAGCACTGAAGATAGAGACAAAGCATTTTTTTTTTAAATCGTTGGAGTAAAAAAAAACGGTATAGTGACCTGATCTGTCCCTACAATGAACGATAATAAAAAGGAAAAAATAAAAATGTTCGGTGCTGCGTAAGCAAAACTGAGTGAAGCGAGAGTGAGGCAACAAACTTGATGGATTACCTTAAAGCTGACGGAATTAATAAATGGAAGATGTTGGGGAGGGAAATTTCACTCCATAGATTTGATATTAGGCTAACTCTACATATTATGGAAGAAGAAAAGACAAGATATAACATACTCATGGGAAACTTCGATGGAAAAGCTGACAAATCGAAAAATTCAGAGTGGGAGAAAGGAATGACAAAAGTGAAATGGTGATAAATTTTGCTGAAATATATTACAGGGGAATAATGAACACATTCTTTCACAAAAGAACAGGGAGAAAATGGACCTGGAGAAGTTTAAATTGAGAAACAAATATTAAAATCGACTTCATTATAGAAGATAAGAATAACACGGTCATGAATGTAAAAGTAATGAACAAAGTAAATAGAGAAAGTGACTATGGAATGGTGGGTTGCACAGCCAGACTTAATTTCATAAGTGAAAGAATGGTGATTAAAAACAAAAAGATATGCCCAATAAAAGTAAGAGAAAACAAAGTAGCCTTTCATTCAGAAATAACAAACAGATTTCAGGCTTTTAAGTTCTGCTGAATGTGACGCTGACGAGCTGAATGATAGGCTAACAAAAGTGCTAAGACAATCAGCGGAGGTAGTAGGGAAAGCTAATACAACGAAAGACAACAAATATTGAAAAATTACCGTCGAGCTTATAAAAAGGAGAAAGGAGATGGAAGTAATAACAAAAAAAGATGAAACAGAAAGAGTGGAAGTACGGTAAATAAGCTTATCAACAAGAGACAGAGAGAAGAGGAAAGAGAAACATGGAGCAGATCAAAGAAATCATCAAAAAACGAAAAAGTTTGAAACAGGTCCGAAGTAAATTTACACTAGGGAAGCAACAAATTGTATCACTGAAAGACAAAAAGGGTAAAATGATCAAATGCAGGGATAGGATGGTGAAGAGAATTGGAGAATTTTACAAAGAACTATATGCACGAAAGACAAAATTACCAATTGCTAAATTTTCAGTTGGCACAAGTGAAATACCTAATGTAACACCTGACGTAGTAACTGTTGCTTTTAAAAGTATGAAAAAAGGGAAGGCTCAATGAGAAGATGGAACAGTATCACTGTAGCAGACTTACTGTCGGATGCAGTCGTAAAAGTACAAAACAGGCTAGCCCAATTAATTATTATAATGTGTAAAAAGACGGGGGACGTGGAAGGTATGTGCAAGATATTCACAACAGAAAGCTGTGCAACATGTGAAGTGGTATATGGGGTGAAGAGAAGACGAAAGGGGGTGCAAGGAACAGCATGGTGGAGTGAAGAGGTGACACAGGTAGTGGCGCAAAAGAAGAATGCATACAGTGAGTGGATGAGAAACAGGGGCGTGGAAGAAAGTGAGATACGGAAGAGAGTTATATGAATAAAGGAAGAGAGAGATGAAAAGATTAGTAAGACAGAGTAAGAGAGAGTAAGAGAATGGATGAGGAATTTGAAAGGAATATGAATGTAAAGAGGAGAGAATGTAAGAAAATGTCCTGGAAAGAGGTTAAGAGAGGTAGACAAGGTGATAAAGAAGTAAGTCGGGAAGTGAAAGATAAAAATGGTTGATTGCTAGTGGAGAAGGGAGAAAAAGTGAGCACATGGAGAGAACACATATGAAAAGGCTGAACATAGAGAATGAAAGTAATGCAAGTATAAGTGGCTGGGAGAAGGAGGGGGGTGAGAAGAGAGGAAAAAATTAGTGGGCTGGAAATAGTGGAAGTAATTAAGAAAGTCTACATGAGGAAAGCCCCAGGTGTGTGGTGAAATGCTGAAGCATGAAGGAGATAGCAGCAGAATGGTAATGGAAGATGTGCAGACTGGCATGGGATGAAGGTAGAGTCCCGGAGGATTGGTAGTCAGGTATCATTATTCCACTGTACAAAGGAAAAGGGGAAAGAGAAGTGTGTGGTAATCATAGGGGGATTTGTTTTAGTGTAACAGGTAAAGCATACGGTAGGATACGTATTGATCGAGTTAGGGAAATAACAGAGGAATTAATTAGAGAAGAACAGGGAGGTTTTAGGAAGGGAACAGGTTGTGTAGATCAGATATTCACTATTAGGTCTTTTAAAAGTTTTTAAGGAAGGAAGAGTTGTATGCGGCCTTCATGGATTTGGAGAAAGCATAAGACAGGGTGGACAGACAAGGAATGTGGTAAGCATTAAGGAAATTATGGAGTAAATGGGTAGTTGTTGAATGCCGTGAATATGTATGAGGAAGCTAAGGCTGCACTGAGTGTGGATAGTGAACTGAGTGAATTTTTTCATTTGAATGTTGGATTGAAACAGGGATGTGTCTTGTCCCCATGGTTGTTCAATCTGTATATGGATGGGGTTGTAAAAGAGGTACAAGGTAGGTAACTGGATGTTGGAATGACCTTAATGAAACAGGTCAGTGTTCGGAAACTCCCTGTACTGTTGTTTGCAGATGAGACTGTATTGTAAAGTGAAGAAGAAGGGGTACTGGAAGGCTTGATGAATGAGTCTGGGCGAGTGTGTGAGAAACGGATTCTTAAAGTGAAGGTAGAGAAGAGTAAAGTTATGGTCTTCACGAGAAATGAAGCCAATGAATGTACAGTGAGGCTAGATGATGAGGAAATGGAAAATATGAGTGCATTTAAGTACTTGGATAGTGTGATGAATAAGGATAAGAGTTTAGAGGGTGACCTGCTTGAAAGGGTACAGCAGGGAAGAAAGGTTGTTGGTTCTTTGAAAGCAGTGATAAGAATCAGGGAAATGAGCATGGAAGTAAAAAAAGTTGCTGCCTGACGGTATTGTGATACCAACCCTGACGGATGGAAGTGAAGCTTGGACTTCGTTGGAAGGACGTAAGTCAAGAGTGAGAGCAGTGGAAATGAGTTATCTGAAAGGAGCATGTGGAGTTACGTGGAGAGACAGACTGGCAAATGAGGAAGTGAAAGAGGTTTGTGGTGTGGATGTGGATGTGATAGAAAGCATTAGGAGAAATACTTTGAGGTGGTTTGGCCATGTGGAGAGGATGGAGAGCGAGAGACCAACGGGATGAGTGTATGTGAGGTAGCGGGGGAGAGAGGGAGGGGGAGGCCAAGGATGAGATGGAGGGATGGAGTTGAGAGGTATATGAGAGAGGGGTGTGTGAGGTGGAGGCAGGGCTTTGAAATGGCGGGGAGCAGGTGACATGGAAGCGATTTTTTTGTGGCCACCCCTTACGGAATTTAGGCGTTTGGCAATAGACAGATAGATAGTAACTAGTGAAATGCCAAGCTGTGAACTCAAAGCGTCGCTCGTTGTGCCTCTGCCAAGCCTTGCGCGTGGACTCACTATGCAACTTCAAAAATCAGGCAAAACATTGCTAAGGTTGGCTCTGTCGAGTAATTCGTGGAAAAGGTTTATGGAGGCCTTTGTTCAGCATTCGACTTGTGATGGCTGATGGTGATGGTGATGATGATACATGATATTGTTCTAGTCTTTACATTGCCTCCCGCCCAACACACACACACACACACACACACACACACACACGAGTATTCTCTGCATGTGCATAGCTGGGCACCGTCTCAATCACTTCCCCAAACCGCAAAGTCCGCAGCTGCGGAAGTGTGATTTAGTCTGCGGATTTGCATTTGCGGAAGTACTTCTGCAAACACATAACTGCCCGCAAACCAGCCTGACCTCTGAGAACTTTGAGCAGTTTGTTTTTATGATGGGCAACATGGACCTGCTAAAGATGGAGTTGTCTCATTTGTTCGAGGAGTCTGACTGTGACTGAGGAATAAGGACTGAGGAGGTTAGAGCTGACGAATAAAGGTGGACTGGTGTGTCAACTTGTCAAGAGTGAGCTGTGAAGTGTAGTAATTTTTTTATCTACAATAGTGATTGATTTACCCTTGTTTTGTAGTAAAAACAGTCTAATATACTAATATAATAATGTTTAAAATACTACAGAAGCTAATAATTGCCAAACTCATATTTAACTACTTCACTAATTCACGGGTTCTTTAAAAAAAAGTCACAAAAATACAGAAAATTATCTTAAGGAATATGAACCAAATTGGTAAGGTCTTTCTGCTGAAAGTTATACATACATTTAGCGCTCACTCTTTTGTTCTTTTTTGTATGCATATGTGAAAGGGGGTACTGATGCAAGCAATAATGTATTCCATTAACCCCTTCATAACCCCTGGCGCTGAACAGTCCTTTACAATACCAGTGTCAGTCACGTCGAGTTAACGCAAGCAATAAAAAACTGAACAATTATGGGAAGGGAACGAAGGTCTCTTGAATGTTCGCACGACCCTACGCTACCATCCCAAGCAGTCAGGCGGTCACTTAATCTCAGATGTTTTCGACATATGGCACATGCACCTTAATTTTATTAATTTTTCCGCAAATCATAGCAAATCACAAGATGGGTTTAGGAAGGTAAAAAACACATTGCTAGGTGCACCAGATGATTCTCTTCACATCTGTTAGAAAAATGAATTAATTTTAGAATCCTTAAAAAATCGTTCCGGGGCTGGCCAGGGATGCACACAAATTTCTGAGCCCACGGCCATTGAGGGGTTAAGCCGTTATGCCATACCTACGATGGTTCGTTTCTGGCGAAATGAAAGAAACTTATTCTACGTACTCAAAGGAGGATTTCGTTTCCCAATTTCCCTACTGTCGGTTAGGTTAGGTTTGGTTATATTATTAGGTATAGTTGTACAAGGTTAGGTTAGGTTAGTTAAACACTGAAGAAAGTCCCTTCCGCCATTATGCTGACGAATCAAGCAAGAGTTGGCACAGCCCAACAGCGAAAAACAACAAGGAAACAGATTGAACAAGAAACGTTTATTTATGGGTAATGCATTACAGTATCAGTGGTTCATAGGCTACGCAATTACCTGTGAATGTCATTACTAGGATGGCGTCAAGAATCAGCGAATTTCAAGAACTGTTTTGTGTGTGTGTGTGTGTGTGTGTGTGTGTGTGTGTGTGTCCGACTCTGGGCAAAGGCTTCAGGGCCTATATCTCGGGGGCAGTAGCCTATCCTAAGGCCCAGTAGTCCTCCTACACCTCCACATGGTAAGAGGGTTTGGAACGTAACCCTCACTAATTTGGGGAGGTTACTGTATATACTATATATTTATGTTTTACTGTAGAGGTGATTTTGTATACAGTATAAATGGTCTGCATTTGCGTTTGTATATGCGGAACCGCAGATAAAAGAAGGGTTTGGATTTGCGGTTGCGGAAGGTACGGTAATGATTTGAGTCTGCAGATTTCCATTTGCAGAAGTGGATTTTCGTTTGCCATGCCCAGCTCTGGGCGTGTGGTAAACTGATTAATAATGGTGCCTTGCGGAATGGCTCGTGATAAGAAACTGTTTGAAAGGAAAGAAAGGATACTGTTTGTTTGTTTGTGTGTGTGTGTGTGTGTGTGTGTGTGTGTGTGTGTGTGTGTGTGTGTGTGTGTGTGTGTGTGTGTGTGTGTGTGTGTGTGTGTGTGTGTATGTGTGTGTGTATGTGTGTGTGTGTGTGTGTGTGTGTGTGTGTGTGTGTGTGCGTGTGTGTGTGTGTGTGCGTGCGATAAAGAGATCAGAACTTCTCAAGAATGGCTTGAGCCTCCTTCCTCCCGCCCCCCACCTAGAAAAAGAAACGCACACTAGACATATTTTATACCTGTCTGTGTATACTAAATATGAGTGAATCCCCTCAGTAAGGACCATGTATCTCTGCAGGGCATGGGGAGATCCTTGGAAAAACAGCAACATCTCTCACCAGAAATACACTTCCTTGGTGGGGGCTGGGACCGCCAACCCAACAGTCGAGAAGCGCAAGCGCTACCACTGAGCTATTCTGGTCCCTATATAATAACGGGCATTGACAGGATAAGAATGTGGCCTCAGTCCCATCAACAGGAGAACCTCATACAGAATTATATTCTTGCAGCCTCCTGACAATTTATTCCTTTCAGCCTGGGTTAAATTTTTTATTTGGACGTGTTATATATAGTCTTCATGAACAATATCACTACTAGACGGTTGTCCGTAATTAAATATCATCTTCCAGCATCAGCAAAAGTACGCACAAAAGGACGCCTCGGTACTTGTAACGAAAAGGTTGACATGTAAACTCTATTCTGCTTCTTGTCTGGGAAAATACTCACTTCAGAACCGTAATTACAGACATTAACAAGTGTACAAATTATGCCAAAGACGTGAAGGCCTTTGGTAATGTGCGGGTAGTGACGCAATGGATTGGCAACGTCAGGGATAAAAATGTACAGGTAGTGACGCAGTGCACTGGTAACGTCATGGATAATAGTATACAACACTTACCGTGGTAGGTAGTGGCGACTACCATCCAAACACTAGATGTATTGCTGCCTACATCTTCACCTTTATCATTCCTTTTCTGTCTGCCCTTCACTCTTCCTATTTCTCCCATCTTTCCTGTCACTGTTTATTACACTTCTTTCCTCTTCAGATAGCTTTACATTGTGTGACAAGCCTACTGGTTTCCTGTAAGCCAGGAAACCATTTACAACGCTGGGTGATAACCATAGAGCCAACCCTCATGTGTTCCCTACGTGTCAACTAGTGGGTTGACAGAGGGTTAGTGCCCCTCCCCGTAAAACCACAAACTCAAAACAAACGGCCACCCCCAATGGGATTATGGAGTCAAACTCTAGATAGACCTTCCATTACAGGTGGTATTAACACCCTTACATATTCATAAATATTCGCAGGTTTTTAAGAATACAGTTTTAACTACACAGTTTGGTACTCATGCTACTCGATATGAAAAAATAAATTACCGTCTGAAGATGGTAAACTTTGCATCAAATGAGTAGTCCATATGCTTTTGGTAGCAGAAAAAAAAAAAAAAAAACTACTGTATACTGTGTCAAACACTGAAAGAATCAAACACTGATTTCAGATATATAAAGTTAAATTTGATATTTGTAGGAATTAGATATAACAGGTCTCTGTCTCTCTGTCTCTGTCTCTGTCTGTCTATCTGTCTGTCTGTCTGTCTGTCTCTGTCTCTGTCTCTGTCTCTGTCTGTCTGTCTGTCTCTCTCTCTCTCTCTCTCTCTCTCTCTCTCTCTCTCCATTCAACACAGTGAAATCTGTTAGGGTTAACAGAAGGCAGAAGAAATTACCCAAGAGATTTAGACTTGATTCACATCAACTGGTAGTCACTTGACAGGTGCCGCGCGGCCTGCCACCTGACAGAGGGAGTGGTGAGGGGGGGGAGGGGGGGAAAAGCTGTGCCAGTGTGTTACACTAAAGTCTCAAATATACCACAATAGAATACAGTGAAGGGTCACCAGTACCATTCCGCACCGCATACCACTGCACTGATTCGTATCAATCCTCGTCCCTCACCAATCACTTTTATATACCAGGACGCGAGTCCTTTTACACTAAGCCAGTATGTTGCGAGGGGACTGAAAAAATGTCTGTGTTAAAACTGGAAAAAACGTCGGCTTTCCTGTTACGTGTGTGAGTGACAGAATATCTAGGCTGCTGAAAAAATGTAGGTTTGGTTTTTACTGAGGGAGAGACTTTTGTTCCATTCGTCAAAAACATTCTTTTATCTTTAAGCTCACACGTCTCACTCATTTTTTGTTTTACCAGCCAGCGTTTCCGCCAGCGAATAATGTTCATAATTTTTTTTTTTTCATGAGCGTGTAAAACAGTTTTTTTTTTTTTTTTTTGGGGGGGGGCTGTTTACTAGTCTGTGGTTGACTGATGGTTGAACAAAATTGTTTTGTGAGTATTTGAAGACTCCTGTGTGTGTGTGTGTGTGTGTGTGTGTGTGTGTGTGTGTGTGTGTGTGTGTGTGTGTGTGTGTGTTCAGCAAATTTTATAATGAAGCGACATAAGCAAACTACGTCAACATACAGTAGTTTCACGGGTAAGGACACAAACTAATCCGTCATTATACATCCAAGGCCAATGAATCAGATAGTGAATGGACTCCTCCCAAGTCAGCCGCCGACACCCTCGTCTGACACAGGATGGCTGAAGGATTTACCAACTGACTACAAACACAATCAACCAGCAGCGATTGTTGCAGTAATTATTTTATTTACGTCATTTTTCTGATCTGCTACTTGCTCTCAGGTGTCTTTTGAGCTGGGGCTTGGGGGCATCTTACAGGGGCCTCCGAACATTTTACGTTCACGCTATTAAGTCCTTGGTGGACTACAGTGCCATCTGCCTAACTGGCCTCGCCCCATCTATCATTCGTTCTCTGGAAGTCATGCAGAACGACGCGCTCTGCATCATGTTGGGCACTCCTCGCTGGACCCGGTTTGTTAATTTACGCATGGAGAGAGGTTTGCCGTCCTTGGCGCATCGCATTGCGTTACGAGCGGCAGTTATCACTCTCCAGCTCGTGCAATGTCGGCCACAACTGCCGGTGTCAGCTTTGCTAAAGCGGCTCCTGTGCAGGTCTCCCGCCCCTCTACCCCAGAGTGATTGGGCCCTCACGACGGCTGCCATTATTCTCGGTCTGGGTGCCCCCCCTGCCATCTGCTGGGATCCAGACCTCCCCTGTCCTGGGTTTGCTGCCCCACCACCGTGGGACACTCCTCCCTTCATGATTCTCTACCCCTCGGAAGCCAAGCCACACTCCTCCATTCCAACCATGCTATGTCAAGAGGGTCTTCGAAGGATGGCTACTTTACACTCCCCTGACTTGGCCACTTATTTCACAGACGGCTCGGTCAGTCTTGATGGCTCTGCTGGGTCGGCTTTTGTCTGTGGTTACTATACAGAGTCCTGGCGACTCTCTTAGGGAGTCTCTGCATTTCAGGTGGAACTGGTGGCAATCCTTGTGGCATTACACCATGCCTATATCCACTCTCGAGGGAATGTAGTACTTCACACTGACTCCCTATCATCACTCCAGAGACTCCGCTCATTTTCTCTGACTGATAATGTCTTCCTACTCACTGTAATCTATCACGCTGCCTAACTACTCTCCGGCTGGGGTGCCACCGTCACCCTCCACTGGCTCCCAGGTCATGTGGGAATAGCTTGCTAATGCTGCGGCATGCTCTGCTTGCTCCCTTCTGGAGATCACGTTTTGACTCTGGCCCAGCATCTCAAACCTCGTTACCACCTGGGTTAGCACCATCACCAGGGTGACCTAGGATGACCACCAACTCTGAATTTCTAGGGGCTCACGCTCTGCTGCGTGGTATGCCACTGTCACATCTTATGGCCTGCTTTTGCCCCCCCCCCCAGCCTGCCTAATTACCTCATGGTGCTACTACGACGATTGCGCCTGGGGTTCCTTTGCTACAAGCAAATTTCTGCTGAGGAACCAAACCCGTGTCCACACTGTCTGTCGAGATCTGAGGAGCCACTCCTCCATTATCTCCTGCACTGTCCGGCCACTACCCCGTTCAGGATGCACCCAGACATGGGCTTCGATCGGACAGGAGATGACTGAACCAACGCTGTGGGCATTGTCGCCACTACACCCTTAAACCTTCTCATTACCATGGTTAGGGATTACCCTCCTCCTCGTTAACTACAGCCTGCACAAGCCAAGCACATCTCTAACGGGCTCCTTTTTTGCCCGTGTCCCAGTATTTCCTGGGATATACAACACAAACACAAAAAAAATGATCTGCTACGTCCTGCTCCCTGTATCTGACCTCTTTTATTTCTCTCCTTTCCTGTCACTCCAACTCGCTCGCACCGCATTTTCTTCTGATGCTGACCTCATCTTTACGGCTTTAGATTTATTAATACTGTTGAGAAGCGGGATTTGCTAGTTAGACTGTGCTGGAGAATTCCCGATGATTCTAGGAGTACCATTACTTGTCAGGGTTGCCAGTTAGCCTGCTGTTTGTGAGCGCAATTATTTTGTACATTTTACATTAATTTTTGTGCTCTTTTTCTTTATAATGTTTCATTTTTGTGATTGTTAAAATATGTAATTTTATCTCAGTTATAAAATTTTAAGAGAAGAACAAGCGGGATTTAGAAGGGGTCGAGGTTGTAATGATCAGATTTTTATTGTAAGGCATCTAATGGAACAAGCTAATGAGATGAAAATGCCACTTAACATGTGTTTTGTGGATTTTGAAAAGGCGTTTGATAGTGTTTCACGTGGAGCTATGTTGAAAATTATGAGATTCTATGGTATACCAGAAAAGTTTGTAAATATTATTAGAAGCCTGCATGAAGGTACTTTTTGTAAGGTAATGGTGGGTGGTTCTTTGAGTGATCCATTTCAAGTTAGGTCAGGAGTGATTCAAGGAGGAGTTCTTTCGCCATTGTTGTTTGTTTTGGTTATGGATTATGTTATGAAAAAGGTTGTAAGGAGAACAGGTGCAGGAATTAACTGGAAAGAAAATAAGAAGCTGATGGATTTGGACTATGCTGATGATATTGTACTGATTTGCGGAAGTATTTACGAGATGCAGAGGGTGCTCGATTGTCTGCTGGAGGAAGGAGAAAAAGTGGGATTAGTAATAAATTGTGGAAAGACTGAGATTATTAATATGAACGTGGAGAACCAAATCGATTGTGTAATTGGGAATAATGTGCCGAAGAATGTAGAAAACTTTAAATATCTGGGAACGATTGTATCATCTAATGGATCATTAAACAATGAAATTGAGGAGAGGATTAGACAGGCTTGGCGAGCTGTTGGAATGTTGAAATCTGTTTGGAATAATAATATGCTTTCGGTACATACTAAAATGAAAATTTACAAGCCCATGGTTAGACCCATTTTAATTTACGGGCATGAGTCATGGTACAGTACAATTGCAACAGATCAGAAAGTATTAGGATTTGAGAATAAAAGACTGAGAAGGATTCTTGGAGTAAAGTGGCAAGACAGAGTTACAAATGAAAGAGTAAGGGATATAACAAGAGTGGAACCAGTTAATGAATATGTGAGACTGTCTCGCTGAAAGTGGCTGGGGCACATATACAGAAAAGAATGCAGTTTAATACAGGATGTGCCAGAGTGGATTGCTAGAGGAAGAAGAGGTAGAGGTAGGCCGAGGGAAACCTGGTTGAGGACAATGAAAAAAGAAGCAGGAGAGGAGTGTTGGTGGGACCTGAAGGAGATGGCAAGAGACAAATATTGGTGGAGAGAGTTCATTGAGACCCTATGCATCCCGTGGGGTGCCACAGGAAATGATTGATTGATTGATTGATTGATCTCAGTTTGTATGCTAAATATTTTAGAGTGTTAAGAAGTGTTAGAAAACTCTGGCATGTTTTGGATGTCTCCGAGTCGGCAACTGTTGCCCGTCGAGAGTGTACTAGAAGGTTTGAGTATAATGCAAACTTATAAGGATGGGGAGAGACTAGAGCAATTTCAGCCAGTTTTCAGTTCAGTTTGAGTGTAGTTCAGTGTCAGTGCAGTTTGTATATCTTCGGTACTTGTGAAAATAGTGAAGTGTAGTCGGCAAGCATTAAGTGTAATTATTTGGAAAATAAAGACAGTGAACTTTAAAAGTCAGTGTTTGTTTACGACGACTGAGCTGTTCTTGTGTACTGTACACTTAAAGGCTGACCATAGGAAGAACAACTCACTGGACAACATCCTTCCTGTACTGAACTACTGCTGTTGGAGCCTGTGGCAGTGTGGGACGGGGACGTAACAATATGATGTCCCTCCCCCTCCCTCTCTCTCTCTCTCAGAATTTATGAAGGTAAAATGGAAGAGCTAGTGAAACAGAGCGCAATAATAGAAGTGACAATGTGGGAAAACCAGCAATAGTAAAAAAGTGACCATAAGTAAAAGTGAACAAGTAACTTCTTGAGTCTAACAGTGATGGTATGAGTAACTGATGGTGACTAAAACAATACGTTAAGGTAATAAATGAAAGTCTGATTAGGAGAAAGCGAGTGTAGAGGAAAGAATGCTAAATGAAAGATACAAAGTGCAAGACATCTACTGTAAGAACATGTGACAAAGCAGAAGATAGGATGCAAGAAAGGCAAACATTAACACAAGGAGGCAGGTGTTGATAGCGAGGGTTCTTTCAAAAGAGAATCTATCTATCTATCTATCTATAGCCCGACGCCCTAATCCCGCAAAGGGTGGCCGCAGACAAAACGCCTCCAAGTCACTCTGTCACCCACCATTTGACTACCCTCCCCCCAACTCACCCCCCCCTCCCTCATATACCTCTCAACTCTATCCCTCCACCTCATCCTCGGTCTACCTCTCCCTCTCCCTCCCTCCACCTCACCTACATATACCCTCTTAGTCAGTCTTTCATTCTCCATTCTCTCCACATGTCCAAACCACCTCAGTGTATTTCTCCTAATCTTCTCAACCACATCCACATCTACCCCACAATGTTCCTTCACTTCTTCATTCGTCAACCTGTCCCTCCACGTCACTCCACATGCTCCTCTCAAGTAACTCATTTCCACTGCTCTCACTCTTGACTTGTTCCCCTCTTGCAAGATCCACGCCTCGCTTCCATACGTCAGGGTAGGGATCACAATACCATCATGCAGTGACTTCTTAACTTCCATACTCACCTCCCTATTTCTCATCACTGCTTTCAGTGTACCAACAACCTTCCTTCCCTGCTGTACCCTCTCACGTACTTCATCCCCCAAAGTTCCATCCTTACTCATCACACTACCCAAGTACTTGAATGCACTCACATTCTCCATATCCTCACCATCCAACCTCACTGTGCATGCTGTGACTTCATTCCTCTCAAACACCATAACTTTACTTTTGTTTACATTAACTTTCAGCTTCCTCCTCCTACACACTGTCCCAAATTCATTCACCAAACCATGCAACTCCCATTCATCTTCACCCAACAATACTGTATCATCAGCAAACAGCAACACCGGAAGCTTCCAAATCTCACCCTCATTCATTAGGGCCAGCCCCACATCCACTGCCCTACCTTGCACCTCCTTTACAACCCCA
>NC_136970.1:15221138-15278638 GCF_032717465.1 Coenobita brevimanus | reverse complement strand
TGGGCCACAATTTTTAAATGTTTGTTATGTATAAATAATAGTTAATTTGTTCTAACCATATATCAAATTGTAGGGCAGGAACTCCTCTTCACTTTGGTTGTGGCTATTCCTATTTTGGCAGTTTGTGTGGCACGTGGTATTCCATTAAACTGAAGTGATGCTAGACGGTTTTTTTAGTCCTTATTTTCGGCTATCCGTAATACACAAAAAATGCACTGTACAATAACTGTTCTCTTTTGTCACTGAACTTAATTGTACACTTATTTCTGCTATATTCTAATATTGTGCTAATGTTTTATATACAAATCACCTATTTATTAGGAAGTACTACTGTTATTTAGGCATTCCAGTATTTTTCAACCTCAGGCACACTACACTGGCCACAACTGCCACAAGCTGCCGGAGGTTGAATAATGGTGATGATATCTTCGAGTACATACTCATGGAGATCTGAACGTTCAGGCCACTTCCAAACCTTTGGGTTGCTCCTCGTCATACAGCTGACTTCAACGCCAGTCTTTCTAACTTTCATAACCTGCCCAGGGAAATATGAGCCTTCGGGGAACACAATAAGAAATGTGGCACCGTCTTTCAGGTCTTCCACTTTCACTTTAGGCCTAACTGTTGTTTCCTCTTCATCACTAGAGAAAAATAATTTGGTGGCCCATTTGACCCCATTTTACTAAACCCTAAATAGCTCAAAAACTTATAAAGATAGACAAATGACTTTTTTTGCACATAAAGCCAAACCCTGTGGTATATACTGTTTTTTAAATTCTTGATCTACCTTAATTACTTTTTGATAGACACCAAAGTTTTTGGAGGTGAAATTTTCATTTTTGAAATTTTTGCAGTTTTCATTCTAGTTTAGCATCATTTTTGGCATGTTCCCGAAAAGTTATTCAAAAATTGGTTGACATATTACAAATCGACACTAAAAGAGCTTTCAAATGAGCTATTAACTTTCAATTTTAGTAAATTTGAAATTGGAGAAAAAATGGAAAGATTAAAAATATCAACGAAATGGCTCGTTTGCACCCCTCGTCCCATCCGACCCCACACGATCCTACTCAAGAGATCAATGCAGGAGGCAATGGTAAGGAGGGAGGGGAAACATAAGTTTGGTCAATTATTAGTTGCCTTACTCAAGAGATCAATGCAGGAGGCAGCGATAAGGAGGAAGGGGGTAGCATAGGTTTGGTCAATAATTATACTCAAGAGCTCAATGCATGAGGCAGTGGTGATAAGGGAGGGGCAGCAGCAACATCAGACGCAACTTGCGTTGTGGATTGACGCTGACCCTTCCATGTCTCACCCTGTTTGGTCCACTATTGACTCAACACCAATGACTTTCACTGGCCTTATGGTGGTGGCGTGTACTACACATCTTGCGGTCGCGATATCAATCCCCATCAGCCTATACGGAATATTTAGAGACTTTGTTACTTGATAAGACTGGTTCATCTGCACTTTACTGGGACACATCAACAAGACATTAACCTATCCACCCGAAAACGTCAATATTGTTTTATTAGTGCTGACTTAGTTCAATTTTGAAAGGATATATAGTGGTTAAAAATTTTATGTTGATCATAACATCTAACCTCTTGATTTCGAAGTCTCTCCCAGTATTAATAAAGCTGCCTGAATTATAAAACACGATCCTGTTGTTGATGTTTCCCTGGCATATGTGAGTACACAAGTGGGTATAACAAGACAAACTAGTTGTCTGAAGCAACTGAAAGCAAACCCTTTTCTGTATCCTCCTACTTTCTCTACACTCATTTCAAAGCCAAAGGTGGCTGTTGTGAATATGTATGCAACGACTTATCTTGCTCTCGTGTTCCTGAACTTGATTCTTCTGAAATCTCCACACTCTGGCTTCGGCTTTCCTGTCCTTCTCAGACTAAATAACGGTGCTGTTCACTTATACCCTAATTCTGCTGAATAAGAAAAATTTTTCAACTATCTTACATCTACGGTGGAACACAGCCTATCCATTTCTCTTTTCTCTGAAATCTCCATACTAGGAGATTTCAGTGTTCATCACCACCTTTGGTTCTCCTCTCCTTTCACTGATCCACCTGGTGAACAGGCCTACATCTTTTCTATCCTAAATGACCTAGTGCAGCTTGTACAGCACCCTACCCATATCCCTGACCACCTTGGAGAGAGTTCCAACATACTTGACCTCTTCCTTACAACTAATCCTTCTGCTTACACTGTTAATCTTTTTTCTCCGTTGGGCTCCTCAGACCACAACCTGATTGCCTTAACCTGTCCTATCACTCCAGTATGGCCTGTGGACCCTTCAAAGCAACATCGGTTGTGGCACTTTGGAACTGCTGACTGGGAGGCCTTCAGACAGTACTTTTTTTATTTTCCCTGGAGTGATTATTGCTTCCATGGCCGAGAGCCATCTGAGTGTGCCTTGTGCATTAGAGGGGTTATTCTCTCGGGCATGGAAGCATACATTCCTTTCTCATATCCTTTGACTAATGCAAAAAAGCATTGGTTTAATCACGCATGTTCTAAATGCTGTCCAAAACAAGGAGAAGGCCTGTAAAAGGTACTGGAGTCAACCCATCCATGAATCGCATCTTTTTTATGGTTCTGCCCTGAATCATGCTAAGTTCGTTCTTCACTCTGCTAAAAATAATTTCATTTGTACTAAATGTTCTCAACCATCCAACTCGAATTCTTCCCGCTACTTCTGGTACCTTGCCAAAAACCTTTCTAACAATTTTACCGCATCATGCTTCCTTCCTCTTTTCAACTATGGTGGCTCTGTAGCTATTTCTTCTACTGATAAAGCAGATCTCTTCACTCAGACATTCTCCTCCAAACCCACCTTAGACAATTCCGGTGCTGTTCCTCCATCAGTTCCCCCTCTTTGACTTCTTCGGCTGACATTATAAGTTCTTCAACGGATGTATTTTCTGCCATCACTGCTTCAATACTAACAGGGTTTATGGGCCTGATGGGATCCCTCCCGTTGTCCTCAAGAACTGTGCTTCTGTGCTTACACCCTGCCAAGGTAAACTCTTTCTCCTTTGTCTATCAACTTGTACCTTTCCTTCTTGTTTGAAGTTTGCTCTCATTAAACCAGTCCCAAAGAATAGTGACCATTTCTAACCCTCTAACCATCGCCAAATTGCTTTAACATCCTTTGTCTCAAAAGTTTTCGAGTATATTCTTAACAGATAATTTTTAAAGCATCTTTCCTATCACAACCTTCTTTCTGATCGTCAGTATGGGTTCCGTCAGAGAAGCTCCACTGGCGATCTTCTCACCTACCTTTCAAACTCCTGGTCATCCTCCTTTCGGGACTTTGGTGAAAGCTTTGCCATTCCACTTGACTTCTCAAAGGTTTTTGATCGAGTCTGGCATAAATCGTTAATTTTCAAACTGCCCTCTTATGGTTTCTATCTTTTTATCTAGGCTATGCTTTAATCTATAGCTTCCTCTCTAGTCGTTCTATAGCTGCTGTTGTAGACGGCCACCGTTTTTCTCCTAGATCTATCATTGGTGGTGTTCCTCAGGGCTCTGTCCTATCACCAACTCTCTTCCTTTTATTCTTCAGTGACCTAAACTGTACATCTAACCCTATCCACTCGTATGCTGATGATTTCACCCTTCACCTCTCCATTCGGTTCCTGCAACGTCTGTCTCAGCAGTTACTTCAACAGACAAGGGATGAGGCTAAGCACACCTAATGTCTGACTTGACTGTATATCTCTGACTGGGGTAAAAGTTATTTTGTTTTAATGAATCAAGGACTCAGTTCTTACACCTATCATTCCGACAAAAATCTTCCACAGGAGTACCCATTAATGTTTAATAATATCCAGCTCAATCCTGCATCACCCTTAAACATACTTAGGGTTTCATTCTCTTGGGATGATCTTGGAAAGATGATATTACATCTCATAAAATCTGCTTCCAAGAGATTAGGTGTGCAAAGCCGTCTCCATAGCTTCTTTACCCCTGCACAGTAGGGTGGATCGAAAATGTTTTTTTTTTTTTTAACTTTATTGGGAGTTTTAACTTGTTATAGCGTGGAAAATACGTACTATGCTAAGACATTAAATATCCTAAAACTTTATTGACCTGTATTAATATTATCAGGTGCCTCAAAGTCATTACAGCTTTTCCTATTTTTCACAATAAGAGAAAGTTTCCACATTTTTATAGTGTCTTTAGTGTCAAACAATATCTCTAACCAATATATTAGTAAGTGTAATTTAACAGTACTTAACCTTCTCTCATTGATTTTCTAAGGTACACAGCTCTCCGTTCATCTTAAATATGATTAAGATTATCCAGAGCTCACCACGAGGAGGTGGCTGCATGTCGAGCTCCACCCATGCCCATCCCAACCACCCAACCTTGAGCATGATATTATAGACTGATTACATTAGGCTGTCCTTACATTTGGTAGTCAGCTTTACTCTCAAAAGAAGGTATCTTTGCCCGTGACTCAAGTCTAGACCTAATATATCCATTTCGTGCATCAGACCCACAGACCTTCAATGATGCGTCAGTCACTTCTTTGATCATCCTCTCCACTGCTTGAGTATGGCAAGGGAATTTCTCAAATGTTATTTTACTCTTGTGAACAATGTGGCATTCAATATCTTCTGTCATATGCTTTGTTAATGGAGGTTCAGTGATTTTGACTCCTTGCCAGTCAATCAATTCAGTGTACTTCTTGGCATCAAAATTAAGAGGAGGTATTTTAAAATATCTCACATTTTTGCCTTTATCAGTCTGTCTTGCTTTCTTTATTCTTCTCCAAGCTAATTCTCTTATTCCACTGCTCTTATCATCATTGACACTAGAATGTTTTCTGGATGGGCGAAGAATGCATTTCTTTGAATTACTGAATAAACCACATCAGATACTTCTTTACCTAGTGTTCTTGTAAGTTCAGCTGTCTTGAATATATGCTTTGGCCCATTTACATATGAGGAACTACACTTAAATGAGAGCCACATTGGTACATAACTCTCATTATGTAACAGACAATGCTTTGGAAGTTCTTGGAGGGATTCTCAGTAGAAATGTACAGTCAAAGTAGGCGATTGGCTGTAGTTACCCAACGAGAATGGGCCATCTTTCCTGGATTACGTTGAGCTAGATCTGGTGGACAGAATCCTTTGGTGATTGCTTGGTGAATTTCAAATAAGTACTTCTGGTCTGTACTAAGATCTTTTTAGTCTACAGTTGGTACTTCAGCTTGAATTTTTTCAAATTTTACTAAGGGTTTGTTCTCACAGCTCTGTAGTTGTTTGCCAATGGGGCCAGTGAATCCATGAGGGCCAGATGTTTTCCCATCAAGATATTCCTCTAAATGACGAAGTGGCAGCTCATTAGCGTGAAGTTGGCAAATGAAGTGATGAACTGGTCTATTAAGTTTCACCTCAATCAACCTTATAGCTCCTCCCTTTTCTCCTGTGTTGACTGCGGTGCCATCACTTCCGATTACAATAAGCTCCTTCATATCAGTTTTATTTTCTTCAGCAAAGTCAAACAAACCTTTGGTTATTGCCTCTGCTGAGCCAGATTTCACACTGTAATGCCCTATGTATTGTGATCCAGGTTCTTGCACTAGAGTTATGTGTTCTTCAAGTACCTTTTTCCTGTAACATTTTGTCCCCGTCTTTTCTTCGGTTATTGTCAGATCCTTCCGGCAATCAAAATAAATGCCTCTAACAGTTGTTGATTCTTTATCTTTCAGAAACGAAGATCTCTTCTTCTGCCTCGCTCTTCTAAGTTTGCTTCTGTCTACAACTTCAGATGTATCTTGGCTGGACACAACTCCTAGATCTTGCATAACAGAACTTGTGATAAGTGCTGCAGCTCGGTCCGATACACCAACACGATCACAAGCAGTAGCAAGTGTTGGTAGATGTCTAATTTTCGTTTTCTTTGGGGCGCTTGTATCCTTTTGTTCAAGCAATCTCTTACAACTTGATGGTCCAGGTGCGGAATATGTCTCATCTTCGTTTACGTTATCATACATGCTTTCATTGTCAGTTGATAAGTCTTGCTCTTCTATGTTTTTGACCATTTCTACACGATCATTTTGGAGTAACAGGTCTTGTTGTCTTTGCTTTCTTAACATTCTTGCAGCTGATTTTTTAGATGATTTCCAATCAACACCACCAATGGCCATTTTCTTCTCACTTCTCTGATCTAATAGGAAATCATGCTCTTCTTTTGGAATTCTTCTTTCTTTTGGGCAACAACAGTTTGATGGTAATTTGCACTTGCAGGCTGCAATATCAAATAGTTTTCTTTGTGCTTCAGTCTTGAATGCTTCAACTTTTTCAAGGTAAGCTTTACAGTCTTTTCTGCCTTTAAGGGGTTTCAGGATGTTCATATATTTTCCATGGTAACTTTTCAGCATTGCTTCAATTCTCTTATCTGACACAGTTGGGATAGAAGCAGTTTTCCAAATAGTTCTTAGCTTTTCAACAACATGCTTTGCAATCTCTGACACTGCTGGGTCCTTGTTTGTCTCTCGTTTTAAATTCTGTCTCATATATAAGTAATATTTCATAACATTTTCATATGTTGGTAACTGGCGATGCAATAGATCTTCCCCAAACCCAAAAATAGGGCAACTGTCCGACAGTCTAGTTTGCTGTCTTTTAGCCATTTTACTGTTTTCAAATCTGTAAAGAAAGATGTGTGCCTTTTAGTTATAAATTCTTCATCTTATCAACACAAACACATAAGACCAGTCAGCTATACACCACGCCCAAGCTTCAACTATGGACAATGGACTATGGGGTATGGACTGAGTGAAGCTTAGCACTGACTCCCGGGACCCGGAGTTACACTCAGTGGGGTGTCGTACCCTTTCATAACATGATGCAATCATACAGCCTAATGCAAGTTTTCAGAGAAACTGGCACTTTTTTAGCAATAACTTGTGTATTTAATTCCATTTTAAATATTTTAGATATAAATTGGTTTTGCTGTAACAGTAATAAAAAATATAGAGAAAAAGTGATTTTATACGTATTTTCTAGATTTTTGATGAGCTCGGGGCACCTGACGATATAAACCTATCAAAGAGAAATTTTTCCTAGTTAAAAGTAACCTCATCCCCCATGTTTTCCACACTATTACAATGAAATTATAAAAAAAAAAAAATGATCCACCCTACTGCACAGTTGTTGGCTTTATACAAAGGTTTTATTTGCCCCTATGTAGAGTACAACTCTCATGTATGGGAAGGCTCCCCACATACAGTTCTTCTGATTAAGGAGGAGTCAAAGTCTTTTCGTCTCATTAAATCTCCTCCTCTTACTGGCTCCCGTCATCCTCTGCCTCTTCGCCGCACTTTGGATCTGTATCTCTTTTCTGTCGCTAGTTTAATCGTCTCTATTCCTCTGAACTGTCTGCTTGGATCCCTCCACCTCTATGACGCGCGTGTAGCACCCGTCTAGCAACAAACTCTCATCTTCTGTCCAACTCCCTAATGCAAGAGTTAACCGTTACTTCCAGTCATTCATTTTTGCAACAGATCATCTCTGGAACTGTTTCCCTCTGTCTGTATTTCCTACTCCTATGATCTCCGGTCTTTCAAACGGAGTGTGTCCAGGCATCTCGAAATGAACGGATCTTGAATTTGGCCATTTTTTTTTTTTTTTTATTGGAAGGAAGGGTTTACGGGCTCCAGGTCTTTGGTTTCTTCTTCCATACATAAAAAGAATATCATTTTAGATTGATGGATATACTGTATAAAACATAACTAAACACATTACTAATCCTGAGTCGTGTCTCCATGGTATATGCTAGTACACAAGTAGGTATAACAAGACAAATTAGACATACTGTAAATATAGGATACTACTAAATAATATCTTCGTAGCATATCACTCTTCAGTGGTGGGTACACAACACGTAAGTAAACATAACACTAGTCCTATGTGATGTTTCAGAGGAATCTCCCTATAAAGGTGCGGACATATGACACATAACTATAGTCGCGGTGCACGACTCTGAGGTTGTCATTATCGTACCCTGGCAACCTACCATTAAAAAGTGCGTCCCGTTTCGTCTATGACGAGACGCAAGTGATTCTTTTATAATATGTTCGTGTATAATAATATTCGTGTATAATATATTCGCGCATAATAATATGATTCGTGTATAATATGATACAATATCGGACGCACTTTTGAATGGTAGCTTGCCAGGGTACGATAATGACAACCTCAGAGTCGTGCGCCGCGACTATAGTGATATCTGAGTCACTGGCTGGATTACTGCGCCACCAACACCAACACCACCATCAATACAAAATCGGAAATTCAAATATTATGAAAGCAAGTACCACCACTTCCCCATCAGGCAGGGAAACACTTTTACGAAATTATGGTCAATTTGTGACATTTCTTATCGTGCGTGAGAGAAAAACGATGACATTCAAGGCTGTGAAAAAAGTGAGAGAGATTATTAGCGGGTGTCGTGTCTGAAGTGGATGGGGAGTATTGATGTGTGTGCAACAGTGGCTTAATATACGATAAAATAAATGCAACCAATTCCTGCACCCGCCCAAATGACACATAACAATTAATTAATAGGAAAGATGGATCTTTTAAAATTAAAATTATTTGTAACTCTCTCTCTCTCTCTCTCTCCAACCAGGTTGCAAACACACGCAAGAGTGGGAAAAAAAAAAGGTGCAAAGATTACACAAATCTAGCGGTCCTTGTCATGAAATCCAGCTATAGAAGCTAAAGGAGTATAAATAAAAGCACAGGATACAAGTTCTTTTCCATTCACCCTTACCCTTATCCCTGCCACTCATCAATGTTGAAGATCCTTGTTAACGTTTATGGCAGAGAGAGAGAGAGAGAGAGAGAGAGAGAGAGTTCTCAAATTCGTGTGTTCAGATTTCCTCTCATAATATTCAAATCGTCCTTTATTATCTTTGTTAAATCTTTAACACTCACTTCTGCCACTCTTCATTACTTTCCCATTCCTGACCTCTGCCACTTCAACTCACCTTCCCCTTCACCCTCTCCCATGCCACTTCAACTCACCTTCCCCCTCACCCTCACCCCTGCCACTTCAACTCACCCTTCCCCATCACCCTCACCCCTGTAACTTCAACTCACCTTCCCCCTCATCCTCACTCCTGCCAATCTCAGCCTCTCCCTCACTCTCATCTATGTCACATCAGCTTACCCTCTCACACTCACCCCTGCCACATCAACTCATCCTCTCCCTCACCCTAATCCCTGTCACTTCAACCCACTCTCTCCGTCAACCTCACCTCTGTCACTTCAACTCACCCTCTCCCTAACCCTCACTCCTGCCACTTCAACTCATCCTCTCCCTGACCCTACTTATAGCATGCAATCAGTCAGCGGCCTTTTTAGCAATTCCTCTCTTAATTTACACTAAAACTTACATCTGTCTTTCTGTCTTTGTGACTGCCTGATCAATAGATTACAGACAACTAATGGCAGGAAGATAACCAAATGTGATAATGATTCTTTTGATCCAAGGATTAAATGCAATAATAATTTTGGTATTACATTATCGGCAGGGAAGAACACGGTCGTCAGATCATGCAGACAGTTCTGTATTATTGGTTAATCATTAAATGATTCGCGTAGCAAATTACTTTAAAATGATATGACGCAAAACGGCTGGTGGTCTGACAACTGAAGTTATCAGTGGCAGGGACGGTGTTGCTTTTTGCAGGGACAGATAGGTTCCAAATTCCAAGAGCCGGGAAAATGTCTGTTGACCCTTTGATGTCACCAGGGGCTTACTGGCTTGTCATCTAGCCTTACATGTGGACTATGTCAGTCACTGCTGCTGCTCTTAGGCTTGTCATCTACAGTACTCCTACATGTTGCGGCCTATGCACACAGTGAGAAAATGTAAGTGAAAAGTGCATTATTGAAATATCAACAGGATTTTAAATGGATGGCCGAACAAGAAAGGATGAGGCAAAAAAAAAAAGGGGGGGGGGAAGTAATAGTGAATGAAAAGACATTCACATATGTAAAAAAAAAAAAAAATGAAAAACTGCTTCAAAAACGGAAATGAGTGCGTTAAATGTAGCGAGAGACTCGATGTCCAAGGTTAAGTGTGTGTGGAAAAGTAAGCAGTGATTAACATATATTTATGTCATGCGGCACCAGCATAATGTAGATATACTGATATTGCCCTTCTCTATACCCACATTAAGGGTAATAGTGATCAGAATGTATTTATGTCATGTGGCACCACTATTACATATACTGACACTGGCCATACCTATTTTCACTCTTACCATTCTTTCTTGCTCACGTCTTTCCTCACTTCCTTCAATACCGTCCTCCATAACTGTCTCTCTTTCGTGTCTTTCTTTGTAGAAAGACAATCCACCATCCTCCCACCTTTCTTTCCATCCTAACTTCCTCTGTTTTCTTATATTCTTCCATATATTTTTACCTTACTTACTCGCCTTGTTTGTATAGTTAGTTGTTTTCCGGGGAGGGACACTAACCCTTCGCCAACCCACTGTCACGTAGGGAACACGTGTTGGTTAGTTACAAGGTTACCACCCAGCGTTGTCAATGATATCCTGGTTTACAGGAAATCATTTGGCTTGCCACTCAGTGTATAGCTACCCTAAAAACAGAGTACCGCTACACTAAGTGGGTGGATGATGGGCGTTAGGAGAAACACAGTGAGGTGATTTGGCCATGTGAAGAGGATGGAGACCGAGAGACAGACGAGGGGAGTGTACGCGAGTGAGGTGGAGTGGGGGGGGACGGAGGGGGAGGCCAAAGATGAGATGCAGGGATGGAGTGGAAAGGTATATGAGAGAAAGGGGTGTGAACTAGGAGCAGGACAGTGAAATGGTGGGGGACAGGGCTACATAAAGGCGATCTATTTGTGGCCACCCCTTACGGGATTAAGGTGTCTGGTAATAGACAGATAGATAGATTTACTCTCCTTTTTTTTTCCCTCCTCTTATTCCCACTTACTTTACACCACGTCTGCTCCCTCCTATCCTTCCTTTATATAACTCTGTTTTCTCCTCACTTTCTTGTCCTCCCCCCCCCTCCCTCTCTCTCTCCTTCTCTCTCTCTCTGTCTTTTCGTTCTTCCTTTTACAATTTTCTTCCACACAGATCTTACCCTTCTCCGCGCCTCTGAGTGGTGTAAATTTACCATTTTCTTCCACACAGATCTTACCCTCCTCCCCGCCTCTGAGTGGTGTAAATGGCACTTTTATGAGCAACTTTTCGTAATTTCAGACATTAGTGGAATTACCACATAACAGATCGTTAATTTTGCCACGGTCGGATTATATCAGATGGTTTATGTGCTGCTGATAAATTTAACCTGAATTATAACTCCCAGTGGTATTATTAACCTGGCATATTCCCCTCCCAGTTTCCCCATTTGCTGATGAATAAAAAAGGTACTATATATCAATGAAATACCGCCCTTGCTGCCACAGCCCTTGATGAGAAATTAGAGGAATAATGCGATGGGGAGGGAAATGGCATGCGTTAAACTAGCCTTGAGTGGGGAGAGGGTAGGGGAAGGACTGAGGGAAGGGAGAGGGAGAACTGGATAAGGAGAGAGCGAAATGTGGGAAACATTTGGGGGGAGGCAGACATAACTACGAACGAGAAAGGTAAAAGGAGTAAGTTATGGACAGTGTGAGGTAGGGAAGGAGTTTGTATTGGAGGAAAAAGTAAGAAAAAGAGACTGTAAGGAAGGGGACGGGGGGCAGGATGAGGGAGGGAGAACAGTTATCTAGGGAGATTCGTGCAACAAGGAAAGGGTGTGAGCAGTGCAGTGTGGAATTCTGAGACCTGCACGACACGGACAATGTTGAGAATAGTAGCTCGCACGGAGTGGTTGGGCGTTATGATATGTGCACAATACAGAGGCTTGTGTCACGGACGGAGATGGAAGGGTGATTCCCTTAATAACAAACAAGGGTGGTGGTGTTGGTGATGTGTGCACAATGCAGATGATGATACCATGTACGGAGATGGAAAGGTGATGTCCTAAACACAAGATAAAGGTTGTGGTGTTGGTGAGGGTGAGAGAGAGAGGCCGTAGTGACTGAATAAAAAAATCCAAACTGGGTGTGTGCATTAGAGTACACGCTAGTGTACTTGTGTTTGGCTCCCCCGCCCCCCCGGTGTGTGTGTGTGTGTGTGTGTGTGTGTGTGTGTGTGTGTGTGTGTGTGTGTGTGTGTGTGTGTGTGTGTGTGTGTGCTAGTATTATGACTGAGCCTCTGCTACAATAATTACTGTCACTGTGGTGGCAAGAATCCTGTATATGATTATGTGATTTGCTATGGGAACTGGTACACCCAAGTGTACTGCTGTGACAGGCTGCATAATAAACACACAAAATCCAAAAGGAGAGAAAAAACTGATTTCATCTTTTCTTTTTCCAAAACATCGCAACAAAAAATAAAGGTACACAAAACCATCCCCTCAAAGATGAATGATAAAAAAAGAAGGGGAAGGGGGGAACACGGAGGAAGTGGAGAAAAATGGCAAGAGGGGGAAAAGCACAGTGCAAAACTCATATGAGACTGGGGGGGAAATTGTAGTTCTATAGGGATGAGGGGACGGACACGAGTAAACAAAGAAAAAGGTGGTTGTGGGTGTGAGAGCAAGCATGGGCTGAAGGAATGGGTGGGAAGGTGGGTGGTGTGGAAGGACTGTTGGGGTGTGAGGCGAGATGTGTATTCACGTGGGAGGAGGAGAGGATGTGTAGTGGCCGCGGAGGGTGATGCGTAATGAGGGGAATGGGAGACCCGGACGGAAGGGAGGAAACGTGAGACGGACAGTGGTGGATGGGTTGTCATTATGTAATCTGAATACAGAAAGAATTTTTTACATCTGATACATTTCTTTTAAAACGGCTGAACACAGAGATTCCATACAAAGAACTAAATCATTTCTTGTAGTTGCATGACTGCTCAGTTTTGACAAAATAAAATAAGAATACAGAAGTGACTAAGTTTTCCAGCAGTACAACAGACCAATTAGAAAATCCTTCATCACAACCTTAGGAGAGGGAAATTTACGTAACAATAGTAGCAGTAGAGAAGATGGATCAGATAAGAACATATTTCAGATTCATCCATCCCTCCATTGTCTGAAGCCGCATCCTGTGATGGAAAGTAGAGAAATTAAGACTTTTCGGCGTTTCTCATCCCTACTCAGTACTGATCACTGCACTCACTACACATCACCTTCCCTCATGTATTCCTTCATCCTATTCCTTTACCTCATTCTCAGTCTATCTTTACATCATCTACCAGCCACCATCATCACAATCATTCTTCCGACAGAATCACAGTATTAACCCCATACATTACCAGGCCTTTCCTAAGCTAAATAAAAGAGTGTAATGACAGAAAAAAATATATATATGTCAGCTTACTGATGGTGTTACTAAGACCATATGATGTGATCACGATATTAAACCCATACATTACCAGGCCTTTCCTAAGCTAAATAAAAGAGTATAATGGTTACTTAGACCATATGATGTCATCAGCCACAACTATTACAACAAACTGTCTACCAATCACTGGCACGGGCAGGATGATGGAAGGAAAAACTAAATACGAATAAAAAATAATGCATGCGTCCCACTCCTTGGCTAACGATGCTCCTCTGTTTTGTTTATGTACACATATATGAGGGTGAGGGTGGTTGTGGGGGTGGGGTAGGGATGGAGATGGGGTGGGGTGGGGGCTGTGGGAATGACCCATGACCACCCATAAAAACTTTTTTTTTTTTCATAGTTTTCACGAATCACTTATTAAATACTGGCTACCGATACTTAGTATTTAAATGATAAAACATGAACATAATGAAGTACAGCAGATGCACATATACACACAAAGTTCTTTACTATTAACCTCCTTCCTCTATATATACTGATGAAACTAAAGCTCACTTTCCATGCCTAATCTGTCTTTCGTATGCTCTTATTCTTCTTAATCTGAAGAGAAATATATTCGTGCAGACACACACACATACACACACACACACACACACACACACACACACACACACACACACACACACACACACACAAACATATAAATCTTTGAAAAAATAAAAGCAGGATATCAAAGGTGGGATACCCAGTCTTCAGATGTGTTGATGTGAGACTGAAAATGTAGCCAATATCGGTTAATATATTAATGTTCTGCATACCAGTTGTGTCCAGTGACTGACATTTGCTACATAAACATGCTATCGCTTTAGTGTTTAATAAAGTAATAGTCTGCGTGAACTGGAATGGTTGCACGATTTTAGGTGAAAAGTAATGTTTTTTTTTTTCTCTGTCTGTTTGTCTGTCTGTCTCTGTCTGTCTGTCTGTCTGTCTCTCTCTCTCTCTCTCTCTCTCTCTCTCTCTCTCTCTCTCTCTCTCTCTCTCTCTCTCTCTCTCTCTCTCTCTCTCTCACGAGTCAGGTGTGGTGTGACAAGTTAGTGCTGTTTACTCTCTGTTATACCTAACCTTCCACAGCCCCAGTTCTCTCACGTCTCCATCCCCCAACTTCCCCAGGCTTACTGTCTCCACCGCCTGCCCTTTACTGCATCACCTCACCCATTATCCCCACCATCCATCTTGCACCATGTACGGAACGGCTATTAGTGGTTTGTCACTCACCCATGTTCCTGTGTGTGTGTGTGTGTGTGTGTGTGTGTGTGTGTGTGTGTGAGAGAGAGAGAGAGAGAGAGAGAGAGAGAGAGAGAGAGAGAGAGAGAGAGAGACTTGGTATTGATGGGAGAGCAAATGGGAATGGACAGGGTGAGTGACAATGTAGGACAGTATAAAGAGCGAGGGGAAAACTTTACAACAGCATCTGCCAGCGTTTTCCTCCAAAGTTTATTTGTGGGAGGTGACGAACGAAGGGGGGAAGGAGGGAGAAGGGTTAGGGGTAGAAGAAAGGGTGACGAAAGATGTGTTGGTGCGAGAAAGAAGAAACAAATCAGCAGGATATGAAGGACAGAGTGCTCATTGCTACTGGCTGGCTGCCAAGTTAGTGAAGTTGGGTTGTGGTGTCACAAATGTCAATGATGTGTTACCCAATTGGCTGTAGTGCTTTTGCCAATATGGCTAACCTGGCGATAAATGTTAAAATGTGTCTTTGAAGGCTCAAATTTTTGTTAATGGTGTGTGTGTGTGTGTGTGTGTGTGTGTGTGTGTGTGTGTGTGTGTGTGTGTGTGTGTGTGTGTGTGTGTGGTCTGATAGAGTACTAAGAACAGATAAAATCTCGCTGAACTACATGCATTATAGTTTCATACTAATGGGTGCTGCTGTTGTTCACTAAATTGTAGTATTTACTTACATTTTTTTTTTTCAGTTGAAGTCTGTTGATTTCTGGAACTGATGTTACGGATATTCTGTTTGGCAAAAGCAATAACTGTGTGTTGACTGATTCAAATATTCATTTTCAGTTTGAAGTTCCAAGATTCTCTTGGTGTCATCGAGTAGGATCTAATGTCATCTGTGTTGACATTCGTGGATGTTTGTTAGTGTTGACGGATTAATCAATGAGGGAATGGATCAATCATAACACTTTGATGCTTCCTGACTGCCATATTTGCAAATTGTTACTTTCAAAGACATTCGTAATCAATAACAATATAATGTGTATGTTTGTATAAACTCGGTCATTAATTCTGCCGTTAACTTAAAATTTGTTCTACCGGACAATGCATTATTACCATTAAGTAATTTCTGTTCAGCAACAACGTTATTACACACCAAGTTAGCAGGTTTTGCACACCCTGATGTTCCAGGTCAATTATTCTATTTTTGAATGATCAAAACATTATCAGTTTTAGTACAGATACAAAACTGGCAGAGGTGGCTACTTGGTGACCAGATATCTGAAACACTTAAACTCTGGTCACCATAAAGCTTTTATTTAGAGAATTAATGAATTCTCTGCTGATGTTCCGAGTAACGTGCATATGTTGAATGTCTGCTGAGTGGTCGACTCATATATTTACATTCTGATCCCTCAAGTCTGTCTGTTATTATTTGTGTGAAGTTTTACTGTATAACACTGTACAGATACTCTGTTTACCAGTGACTACACTGATGGATGTATGATGCTGCAACTCAGTCACATTACTGTACGCTCACTACAACGTTTTATAATTATCTTTTCACATGTTTTACCGTATGTTCTCATCTCATCCGGTCCCACCACCTTATTCTTGATTCCCCTCTTCCTGTTTCATCCTCATCACTATCACACATTCCTTGTTCTCAGATTCTTCCTCTTTTTTCCATCCACTATCCTCTTATATGCCCTGTGGGTCAGTGCCCCATTCTGGATTCACAAGATATGGGCAAAACAGCACCAAGAATTTCTCCCTATGCCTCAACTTAAACGTGCATACATTCTGGCTGGAGTGCGGCGCTGTATACAGTATACACAATGTGGGTCAGTGCTTCACTCTCCATTTACAGGATATGGGCAAACAGGCACCAAGTATTTCTCTTTACGCCACCACATAAACTTGCATACATTCTGGCTGGAGTACGGTGCTGTATATGTTTCAGCTGGCCAGTTAGCTTCCTTCATCCCTGCCCTTTATACAATCCTATCACCGTATATTACCAGTTTCTTTTATCTCTTGTTTTCCTTTATATCAGTTTTGGATATGTTTTTCAGGGAATTCATTTACACCAAGTGTTTCATTCCTTTCTCATTAACTGTTCATTATGTTTACATGTTTTGCTAATTTCAGGTTTCTTCGTTTATTCTGATGCACTCCTGTACTTCATAAAATCGACTATCTTTTTGCCATTCTTCACAGTCACATTTTTATTTCCAGTGCATTTACTTGCTGATACAGGTTTGGTATGCAGTCTTGCAAATAGAGTAACTCACCTCCATTACAAATACTGTAACCTGACACTCATCACACAGGGTGCACTATTACCCACAATCCACATCTACAAATAACCTGACACTCATCACACAGGTTACACTAATACCCACCATCCACACCAACAAACAAATAACTTGACTCATCACACAGGGTGCAATATTACCTACCATCCACATCTACAAATAACCTGACACTCATCACACAGGATACACTAATACCCACCATCCACACCAGCAAACAAAAGGGTACTTCATGCAGGACTGGCATGATGGTGTTAAAGCCTGGGTGTTTGTGTAAGGGGGAGATGGATGGAACAAATAATATTGCACTATAGTATGGAAGGTGGAAGGGTTTATAAGGGAGATTGGTGGTGTATTATGGGAAGAATAATTACTACACTAAGGAAGTTGCAAGGCTGTATGAGGGAGGCTGGTGTATAATGGCAAGAAGAGTCACTACATAAACCAAAAAGGCCAAAAGTTCATACTCGTATGTCGATACCACGCTTCACAAAATGTGGCGTTAATCAATGCTAAAAGTTTTAATGGCTTACCAGTTGACACGTACGTTAACGACTGAATCAATTTACTGCAAAAATATATTAATTATGTGGCATGACAAGCAACGAGATTCCACCCAGATTTCTTTAAGTACTACCACGCTTCTCGCCACACCAATATAGAATTGGCAACACAAAGAGTTTAATGAGTGTGAAGGCTACTTTGAATACAAACGCACTACGCCCCTACACCAATATAAACATGGCAACACAAAGCGTTTAATTAGTGTGAAGGTAATCAGTTACAACCCAAAAGTTATTCGTGCGTTTGTATCTGAACTCTGCCATTACATCATATCTTATCCACGTACGTGTGTGTGTGTGTGTGTGTGTGTGGGTGTGTACAAACAGCAGTGGTTGGTGTGGGGTATTGTCGCCTTTTATCCCTTATCGTTATCCCAGCCAGCCACACTGTCACCTTCATTATCATATTACACTGGTCTACAGTCAAAATGCTTCTGAAATGAAATCAGTCATACTTGACTTGAAAACGAAACTTAAAACTGCTATTAAAACTCTTGATTGGCTCTAGTTTTCAAGATATCAACGAATATAATAAATAGCTCGAATATTCAGTCGAGCCGTAACGACTACGAGAGAAAAAGCTCGATTTCAGACAAGAATGTGTGATCTGAATATTTGATATGATCAAAAGACAATATCTGATACTGAATCACCTATTAAATCACTTAAGTCACATGCAAAATCACATAAATCACTTATAAACAATCACTAATCACTAATAATAATGTGTGTTGTGTGTTTGCAGATTTGGTGGAAATGCCTCGTAATTGTGTGAACAACGTCCACAACTTCTGCTATGTTTGTGGTGAAGTTACTTTTGTGTCACAAAAGCGCAGAATAACCGCCATAATCAAAAAGACTTACCACCTCTATTTTGGCAGCAAAATCGGCGATCAGGATGAGACCCGGACCCCGCACATACGCTGCAACACCTGTGCAATAAACCTCTGTCAGTGGCTAAATGGGAAGAAGTCCATGCCGTTCTCAGTGCCGATGGTCTGGAGGGAACCGACAGATCACATCAGCAACTGTTACTTCTGCATGGTCCACTTCTTTTTCCTTGACACACTTGCAGGTGTGTCAAGGAAAAAGAAGTGGACTGTGCTGTATCCCAACATTCCATCTGCCATACGACCGGTACCCCATAGAGACGCACTGCTAGTTCTTGTGGCTCCAGAAGCGTTCACACTGCAGTCAGATGAGGAAGAGGAACATGCTGAAAGCTGCGACCTTGAGCATCCTACATCACATGACCCAGATTTTCCATCACAAGTTCCTTTCGAGCCACAGCTCATAACTCAGGCTAGACTCTGCGTTCTCGTCAGAGATTCGGAATTGCCTAAGAATAAGGCAGAGTTACTTGGAGTGAGGTTACAGCAGTGGAATCTACTGGCGAGCGATGTTCGGATTTCTACGTTTTGTGCCCGCCAAAGAGACCTCGCTCGATTCTTCTTTATGGAGGGAGAACTTATGGCTTGCAAGGACATCAGCAGGTTGATGATGGCTCTCAACATTGCTTATGATCTTCTGAGTGGAGGCTGTTCATCGATTCATCAAAGACCAGCCTCAAAGCCGTTTTGCTACATAACGGCAACACATTGTCCAGGCATCTCGAAACCAACGGATCTTGAATTTGGCTCTGTTTTGTAATTTTTTTTCTTGGAAGGAACGGCTTGTGGGCTCCTGGCCTTTGGCTCCTTCTTCCTTGCTTAAAAAAAAAAAAAAGTTGGCCATGCAGCAGATATGAAGGTAACCTACGACAACACGGAGCAACTCCTGAGATGTATAAACTACGATTTATATCAGTGGCAGCTCTGTGGCGATTTAAAGGTTGTTGCTCTCTTGAGAGGTCTACAGGCCAGGTACACCAAGTACTGCTACTTTCTCTGTGAATGGGACAGGCAAGCAAGAGTTTCGCACTACATCAAATGAGACTGGCCGTTTGACAGTCGTTGGAACCGGGGCAGAAAAATGTTCAGGATGCCCCACTCTTTGACTTACACATCAAGCTGGGCCTGATGAAGACCTTCGTTAAGGCAATGGACAAGACTAAGCCAGCCTTCAAGTTCCTCCTGGAAAAGTTCCCGAGGCTAAGTGAGGCGAAAATAAAAAGAAGGGGTGTTTGTTGGTCCTCAGATTCGTGAACTTGTTGGGAATAATGAGTTCCACCATGTTCTACGAGGCAAGGAGAAGCTGGCATGGTAGGCTTTCAAAAGAGTTGCAACGAACTTTCTTGGGAACAAGAAGGCGGACGACTACAAGGAATTGGTGGAAAACCTGCTCTGGACTTACAAAAGCCTAGGCTGGAACATGTCGCTGAAAATACATTCTCACCTGGATTTTTTCCCACCCAACTGCTGAGCAATGAGTGACGAGCATGGTGAGCCAGGATATTGCAACAATGGAGAAGAAATATCAGGGCAAGTGGAGTCCATCAATGCTAGCAGACTACTGCTGGACTGTGACCAGGGATGCTTCACTCAAAAGCTTCAAGAGGCAAGCGAAAAAACGTCAAACAGACGATGAATGAACTTGAACGAAGGTGTGACTTGCACAATTACTGTAGCACTTCACAGCATCATGCTGAATTAGTGTTTTAGCATATTCTATCTGTATTATTCAGTCTTAATGTGATATGAAATATACATACACTGACTTACCATGTATCTACTAAATATGAAAATATCCGGAAACCAGAAGCCAATCAGTGGATATAATGGTGTTATTTGAATTCAGTAAGTCAAAATCTACCAGAAACAGCATACTTCATCTCTGAAGCAGTTAAATTCCAAAAACTGTAGATCAGTGTTATGTTTTAGTCTGGAGCCGCCTTGCATGACTGGCCTTCAGGATCATAATGATACAAAATTACATAAACGAAACATAGAGTACAGACTTCCACACACACACACACACACACACACACACACACACACACACAAATGACATGATGCATTGTGTTACTAACGAATAAACAGTTTACAGATTTTGGTCCCCTACATACACGCCTCTATTGCAGTCTGCGCCTATACAGTACTCTTCAAATCTGCCTCTCCTCTCCTAGTAGCTGTACACCTACCTACCCAGTCTATCTGCCTACCACCCCATTTCGTTTCCTGCCTGCCCCCCTACTCTGGATAATTATCAGCCTACCTCCCCTGCTCGTGTACTACCTGCCTAACTACCTTGCCAATCTCCTCAAATCCATGCTAGTTTATTCCCGGCCTGCCTACCTCCTTACCTCCCCAGCTCCTTTACTGACTGACTGCCTACCTTACCTATCCTCCTACCTCCCCTTCTCGTTTACTGCCAGTCAGCTTACCCTGCTCCTCTGCCTGCCTCCCCTGCTAGTGTACTGTCTAGCAGTGGCCTTTATCAGTGGAAGAGTCAATAAATGTTCATCATCCACACCAGCTGGTTCTTATACCCATCCTCTTTCCTTGCCTTACATCTTCATACAAGTGATGCCATGCACAGCAAACCTCGCCCGACAACAGTTATTTTATTGCCTTTAAATACTGACTTGTTTATGCCAGTTAGTGTCAGTGCACAATTAGAGTCTACATGGCCCAGTTGTTTTTCAGATACGTCCTCTGAAAATATGTGATCTTGCGTTTGACCATTCAAGGTCACTCAAGGTCAAAGGTCATGCTGCCAAATGAAAGCCCACGATTATGAGACCTCTTATATCTGGGTAATAGTAAATATCTGTGTCTTTACGAGTTTCGAGTTATAGCCCTCTGAATATCCACGACCTTGAGTTTGACCTTTCAAGGTCATTTATAGTCAAAGGTCAAGGTACCAATTAAAAACCCATATGGCATTTCCTACACGTTGATAATAATAAATACCTCTCTATCTTCAACCAGTTCCGAGTTATAGCCCACTAAATATCCATGACCTTGAGTTTGACCTTTCAAAGTCATTCAAGGTCAGAGGTCTTGGTGCCAAATGAAAGTCCATATTACGAGTTCCTGTATGTTCCTAATAGTAAATATATTTTCAAGCGTTTCCAAGTTATAGTCCACTGAAAATCGGTGACCTTAAATTTAATCTTTCAAGATCACTCGATTACCTGCAAAATTTAATCACTTTCTTTGGGGACCAGTGTCCACATATTCTGAAAGTTTCATGTAATATCATTCAGCTGGTTTTCTGTAATGTTGCTAACAAACAAACAGAAAAACAAACTCGACCAAAAATAATACATTGTCGAATTCCGTCCGGCCGAGGTAAAAATTCCTTACATCAAGCTCTGCCTCTTCTTTCTTCTGCTGTTTACTTCCCTTCCCAACTATACCTCCCTCCCTGCCTTAATGTTATCTTTCCTTCCCATACCTCGCTCCTTGCCCCGATACCTTCCTTCCTTCCCTACTTCCTTCCCTGTCCCCATGTTTTCCCCTTTTCCCACAGCTCCCTTCTTGCCCCGATGTTTCCCCACTTTCCCTACCGCCCTTTCTGCCACCATGTCTCCTGCCTTCCCCTGCTTCTCTTCTTTCAACAATTAATTTTTAAAATAATTCCCTTTGCTTGTATGTTTAGTGCTTGTGTATGAGCATTTTAATCATTTTCTTGTATAATATATTTTGATGAAATCTGTAAATAAATTGACGTATTTGTGTTCCCAGAACACAGTGATGGATGAGATATAACTCATATTATGTGCCACTTCCTTTATGGTGGCGTGATGAGGCTATTACTGTGGCTTATCACAGGTATAAACTTGAGTCCTCACTTTACCTCCCACTGCACAGCCTATTATATCTAACATCCAGCCCCACTTTATCTAACTCCCAGAACCTACTGTAACGCCCCCTCCCCACTATACCTAACCCTTCACACCCTGCTATATCTAATCTCAACACATCCCATAGTATCTGAACCTCCCATATCCCACTATATCTAATCTGCACACACCCCACCACATCTAGCCTCCCCACACCCCACTATACCTAACCCCAACACCTCACTGTTTTAGAACTACACACCCCACTATACCCGAAACCCACTCCCCGCTATATTTGAACCACACACCGCGCTATTGAACCACCACACCCCACTTTATCAGAACGCCCCACACCCTATTATATCTGGACTCCCATACACCTCTTTATATCTAAGCCCCTCACACTCCACATTATCAAAGATCCAAACACACCACTACAAATGAACACCCAACATACCTTAATATATCTGAACTATATCTGAACACCCACACTCCACTGTATCTGAATACCCACCAGACCCCACTATATCTGAACAGCCAACACACCCTACTATATTTGAACACCCAACACACCTCATTTCATCTGAACACCCCCACCTCACTATATCTGAACACCCTACACACTCCACATCATCAGCCACCTCACACCCTAATATATGTAAACCCCACCACATACACATTATCTAAACCCTCATCCCCCCATCCATACAGCCCACGCCAATTTAAGCATTAATATTACCAAAGTGAAGCCAAATTTACCATACGCCTCAGCTCTTCTGGATATTTCCCTTGTCGCCATTGATTTATTGAATCACTTTAGCGATTTGTCATTAATTTCTTTACCATTAATATTTTGGAGAGCTTCACACACACACACACACACACACACACACACACACACACACACACAGGTATAAGCACTACAGATTACTGACAGCCATAAAAAAATAGACACCATCCATAAATTTACAGCCACCAGAGTTCTTTGTTTGAGACGCAAGAGCATGTTGTTAATTAAATATCCAGGCTGGCAGAAACGCTCACCGAAAAAATCCTCTGTGGGCAAAAAAGTTCAAGGGGAAATCAACAACTGAGTGAAACAAGGACGCTTTTGACATGAAGTATGACAGACTGCGGCAAAGAAGGGAGTGAGAGGGAGACTAGGAGTGAGAGACTAGGAGAGAAAGAGGGAGAAGAAATCTACAAGAGAGGGATGGAAATGGAGACTTGCAGAAAAGGAGGGAGAGGGATGGAGACGTAGATTAGGTGTGAGAGAGGGAGTGGGAGACTAGGAGAGAGGGAGGGAGAGTGCCTTGGTATGTGTGTGATTTGACTGCACAACTGGGTATATAATTAATATAATGACGTGGGCGGCTGCGAAGGCCGTGTGCATGTATCAGGCACTCGAGTCGAATAAAAAGTGAGATTCTGTTTCAAATGTCAGAGTATTTCAATGCCATCACGACCCAGTGGGAGGGAAGAAGCCAGCGACGGCAATGTTATCAACTCTGCATACGAGGGGGGAGAGAGGGGCTGGGGTCGTGCAGGGGAGGGAGCGGCTGGGGTCCTGCTAGGGAGGGAGGGACTGGGGCCGTACTGGTGTGTAGGCGGCTGTTGAATTAAAGGCAGGTCATATTTAGCTAGGCAAGAGTTGTATAGGGGTGGTGAAATGAAGAATGTAAGTGGTTGTTTTAGCGTGTTGGAGAATGATAAACTAGAAGTAGGCAGAGATAGTGCAGCGATGGTGAAAGTGTGAACATAAATGGTCATACTGGTGTGTAGGAGGATGACAAACTAGAGGGAGGTCATATTAAGTGTGGGAAAGGTCATACAGTGTTGGTGAAATGGAAAATGTAAGTGGTCGAACTGGTGTGTAGGAGGATGCCAACCAAGAAGTAAGTCATATTCAGCGTGGCAGGGGTCGTACAGGGGTGGTGAAATGGAAAATGTAAGTGGTCGTACTGGTGTCAAAAGAGAGAGAGAAAAAAAAATGCAAAATCTGTAAGAAAATGAATTAATCAAATTAGTCTAGAGCAATGGTCCTCAAATTGGGAGCCATGGGCCCCGAGGGGGCCACGGCAGGATTTTAAGGTGACCATGGCAGGCTAGTATTGGTATATATAGTAAATCGGAGTGTTTCTGCCATACACTCAGGTGAGGGGGTCACATCTTTAAGCTTGTCGCCTGCCTCCCTCTCACTATACTTGCTAAGTTTCGACATCGCTGGACCAATGAGCAGGCAAGAAAAAAATATGGCTAAGTGGCAACACTTTGTATGCAATTTGCAAGAGTGAACTTGTTGTCTGTAGAAAGGGATCCTTCCAACAGACTTAGGACTGTGTACAGAGAGCAAGTGTGTCTCACACGCGCCCTGTTGTAGCCTCCCTCTAGGCCACGACCCCAGTTGGCGCCCACAGATGTACACTTGTGAGAAATATTGTATCTACTGCTTTCTGTACAGTATTCCAGTGTTACTTTGCGAGATATTTAATTGACATCAGTATCGTGAAACTGACATTTTTTTTTCTTTATCTACATATCGATATATTTTGATATATGGTTTTATAGTTTATATATTTTCCTCCACTTTGCTTTCCCAGCTCACTGGAGGTCTCGCTATCACACCTCAACCTTTGATATTGTTTTCACATATTCTCTCCGTAATCTCAATTCTGTTCATTTCCTCATTCATTATTTTTTTTTTTAACATTGACCACTTGTACCAAAAAATACGGCACGGATTTAAAATCTATGACAAAATCCAGCTAATTCACTTTCACCAAATTATCTGAATTAGATCAATGCTGGAAAAAAAAAGTGTTACACTGAATTTAAATAATATAGCTTTTCCCCAAATCGATTTCATTGCATATTTAGCAGCTCTGACTTGACATGTATGACAAACACTGTGACATTTTAATGCAAGGTAGAGTCGGCTACAAATGTACAACAGTAGTTGTTCTTATAATTATCGATGTTTTTGGATGATTACACATTTATACATATGTGTTATCTTATGTTTCTTTTACTGCATTTGACACCTTTTTGCCTACTTTCTGCATCGACAATTAGTGTTCACTGTCAAAAATTTTGACAGCGTGAAAATGGTACGATATTAATTAAATATAATTATTCAAATTGTAATTATTTTAATTCATTGTAGCGAATTAATTCACTTTGGTGCAAGTGGCCTCATAATTTCAAACGATATCATTCGTCTATTTCTGTCTTTATATATAGATAGATAGATGGATAGATAGATAGATAGATAGATATAGATATATACAGTATATAGATAGATAGATAGATAGATAGATAGATACAGATATATATAGTATATATAGAGATAGATACATAGATAGATAGATAGATTGATAGTTAGACAGAGAGAGAGAGAGATTTGCGATGGCTCCCAGTAATGCTATGAAGCGGAAGTACGATAATTAATACATTAACTACGGACTCAAATCAACCCTCGCTGATGGCATCGAGAAACCTCAGTGTGTGCTGCGTTTCAAGGTACTGGGCAACGATTCTATGAGGCCTAGTACGCTGAAGCAGACGACGATCCATCCACAGTATGAGGAGAAAGACCCCAGTTACTTCAAGCGACACGAGCAGAGTTTTAGAAAACAAAGACTGGATGGGAGTGGTGCTTTCCAACAACAGAATATAAGTGTAGTAGAGGCATCATATGAGGGTTCCCTTGAAATAACAAGGAAGAAAAGGGCTCCACACGATTGGCGAAACCGTAATTCAACCGTGTAATGTAAAGACGGTCAAGCAATTTCATGGAGAGTCAAATGTCCATACGATTCAGTAGATTTCCTTGTCAAACGACACAGTAAAACAGAGAATAAGTGAAATGCCCGCTGATATCATGGAACAAGTAATACAGGAGATTAAATTGTCTCCAACTAGTATTTATCCAGTACAACTGGATGATTCAACGGATGTTTTTCTGCACAGCTACTAGTGTTTGTTAAGTATGTATTCATGCATGGCATCAAAGATGAATATCTCTTCAGTACTCAGCTTGAAACTACCACAACAGCTTTAGATATGATGGAAAAGTTTACTTCTTGCTTCACACCTAACAGAAAAACTTGGGGAAATTGTTGTGGAGTCATTACTGATGGGGCTCAAGCGATGCTGGGATCAAAATTGGGACTACAGAAGCATAGGGGGAGGCGGTGGCTCAATCGGTAGAGAGGTGGCCTGCAGTCCTAACGGACCCAGGTTCAAATCCCGGCTCTGGCAGGGAACAGTTTAAGGATTTGATTTTCATTAAATCAGGCTTTACTAATCTACCAGAAGACCCGCCGACATGTCGTTAAAATATCCCCGCTAATACCAATACACCAGTCATGTGCGGGACAGGCCGTCTTACTTGGGTAATAAATAAGCAGTTGCTTTCTTGGCCGAATGTGAAATTATGAGCGATAGAAAAGATATATTATTAGATTGGCTGAGTAATTACAGAAGAGACATCATTAAAGTAAATGATAGTCATTATTTAGGGAACGCGGTGTTCGAGCAATAACATACTCCCGTTACAAAGGAAAGGTTCTTGGGTTCATACCCAAGCCAGTGTAATTGTAAGACACTTCCCACGTCCAGGTTCACCCAGCAGCGGGTACAGCTATTGATGTGAATCGACTGAGCGGGTTGTATTCTGGGTAAGGAAATTACAGACACCTAACACGCACAAACACAAAACCCATTGTGTCACACGCATCCCATCTCTTCCCTACAGTCCCGCACACCACCCAACGGCCAGTAAAGACAATGTTGCCACAACTCTCTAAGTCTTAATTTTCACCCACGACACTTTTATGACTTTTACCTCCATTAAACTTATCAGGTCTTTCCTGGAAAGAGAATGTTAATGGAGGGGTTACAAGTAGAGGTTATATTAGGAGATTTGTTACTGTCACTGGCATGAGCGGTGGTGCTGTTACTGATGTTATGGGAGGGTTGACAGTTATATATACAGTGGTTTATTACTGTCACTGGCATGAGTGGTGGTGATGCTATTACTGACAGATGTTACTGATACTATGTTATGGGAGGGTTTACAATTATATGATATGTATACAGAGTGGTTTGTTACTGTCACTGGCGTAAGTGGTGGTGGTGTTACTGACAGATGTTACTTATAATATTATGGGGAGTTTACAATTATATGTTATATATACAGAGTGGTTTGTTACTGTCAGTGACATATGTGGTAGTGGTGTCAATGACAGGTGCCATTAATATGATGTTATAAGAGGGTTTACAATTACAGGTTATAAAGAGTTGTTTATCACTGTCCCTGGCATAAGTAATGGTAGTGGTGACGGAGGTGATTCACGTACTTCCAGACACCGAAATAATGTCACTAAAGACAAAGATGGGTATCAAGGAGTTGGGGAGCCAAAGGGTGGGGAATCACGAGAAGAGTAGTGAAGTGGAGGGGAGACAGAGGGAGGGGGCGATTATTCGGAATAACACTGAGCCAAAGAGGAGCGAGTGGTGAGAGCCAGGGGTAAGGACTGATGGGCTGGGTAGTTAGTGGAAGGGTGAAAGAGGGAGAGGAATATAAGATGGAGGACTAAAATATAAAGAATTAATGGGTAGTGAAAAGGGAGTGGGATGAGGGAAGCAGGAATGAGATTAGTGTTGGAGGAAAGAAGATGGATTATAGAAGGGTTAGTGATGGAGGGGAGGGGAAGGAATATTATGTTATGGGCAGGGCAGGGGATTTAGGAGTCAGGGAGCCAGTTGTAAGAGTTAAAGGAAAGGGGGACGGAAGATTAAATAAGGGGGAGAGGGGATTAAAGAAAGGAAAAGGAGGCTTAAATGGAAGAGGAGAGAGGAAGAATTTATGAATCTGTGGGATGGAAGGAGGAAACTCAAAGTGTCTGGGAAGAAATGGGGAAGACTTTGGGGAGGAGAGAGAGAAGGAGTAGAAAGGCACAGACACGGCGAAATAACACAGAAATAGAGAAAAAATTAACTGACCTGTAAGAGACAGCAGTAAAATATGGAAGGGCTAGTAAAACAATCATATACAATCACAGTAGTTTCTAACGTGTGTGTGTGTGTGTGTGTGTGTGTGTGTGTGTGTGTGTGTGTGTGTGTGTGTGTGTGTGTGTGTATGTGTGTGTGTGTGTGTGTGTGTATGTGTATGTGTGTGTGTGTGTGTGTGTGTGTGTGTGTGTGTGTGTGTGTGTGTGTGTGTGTGTGTGTATGTGTATGTGTATGTGTGTGTGTGTGTGTGTGTGTGTGTGTGTGTGTGTGTATGTGTATGTGTGTGTGTGTGTGTGTGTGTGTGTGTGTGTGTGTGTGTGTGTGTGTGTGTGTGTCTGTGTGTGTGTGTGTGTCTGTGTGTGTGTGTGTGTGTGTGTATGTGTGTGTGTGTGTGTGTGTGTGTGTGTGTATGTGTATGTGTGTGTGTGTGTGTGTGTGTGTGTATGTGTATGTGTGTGTGTGTGTGTGTGTGTGTGTGTGTGTGTGTGTGTGTGTGTGTGTGTGTGTGTGTGTGTGTGTGTGTGTGTGTGTGTGTGTCTGTGTGTGTGTTACTTTTTTCTTTGTTTTTTATTCGACCCATCTGTCTGTTTATGTACTGATCTATCAGTTAATGCATCTCTTTCCAGGGTGTATAACATCCAAGGTGGCTCTTATAAAACTGTCCAAACTTTTTCCTGATGCAACTGCAATCCTTACTTCAATCACATTCCATCCCCCTGCATATAGTCCTTCATTCCATCCCATTCCATTTTCCTTTATTTACTTCTTCAGTTCACCCCACTCCACTTTCCTTCATATACTTCTTCATTCCATCCCACTCCACTTTCCTTCATATACTTCTTCATTCCATCCCACTCCACTTTCCTTCATATACTTCTTCATTCCATCCCACTCCACTTTCCTTCATATACTTCTTCAATCAACCCTACTCCACTTTCCTTCATATACTTCTTCATTCCATCCCACTCCACTTTCCTTCATATACTTCTTCATTCCATCCCACTCCACTTTCCTTCATATACTTCTTCAAACCATCCCACTCCACTTCCCTGCATATAGTTGTACATTCCACCCCACTGCACCTCCTGCATATACTTTCATTCCAAGTCACTGCGCCGCTACACACACTCATTCATTCCATTCCAATACACCCCACTGCATACAAATCTTCATTCCACCCCACTCCACGCTCCTGCATATATGTACTACCTCATTCCATTACATTTCACCCTTCTGCTTTTACTCCTTCATTCCATCCCACCCCACCCTCTTGCACATATTCTTTCATTGCTCACCATTCTTCCCTCCTACATTCCATCCGACTCCATTCTCTTGCATATACTCCTTCATTCTATCGTACTCCACCCTCCTACATACACTTCTTCATTTCGTCCCACTCCACCCTTTTGCATATACATCTTCATTCCATCCCTCTCCTGCATATACACCTTCATTCCATTGCACTCCTGCATATACACCCTCATTCCATTGCACTCCTGCATATACACCTTCATTCCATTGCACTCCTGCATATACACCCTCATTCCATTGCACTCCTGCATATACTCCTTCATTCCATTGCACTCCTGCATATACTCCTTCATTCCATTGCACTCCTGCATATACTCCTTCATTCCATTGCACTCCTGCATATACACCCTCATTCCATTGCACTTCTGCATATACGCCTTCATTCCATTGCACTTCTGCATATACACCTTCACTACATTCCACTCCTGCATATTTTTTATATGCAAGGAAGAAGGAACCAAAGGCCGGAGCCCGTAATCTGTTCCTTCAAAGAAAGAAAAAAAAAAACGAGAGAGCCAATTTCAAGATATGTTCATTTCGAGATACCTGGACGCACTGCGTTTGAAAGACTGGAAATCATACGAAGTAGGAAATACAGAGGGAGACAGTTCCAGAGTTGACCTGTTGCATAAATGGACTGAGAGTAACGATTAACTCTTTCATTAAATAGTTCGACAGAAAAGGGATAAGAGTTTGTTGCTGGACGGGTGTTACGCACCCGTTGTAGAGGCGGAGGGATGCAAATAGACAGTTCAGAGGAACAGTGACCATTGAAGTTGCGAAAAAAAAAAGATATAGATTCAACAGTGAGGCAAAGAGACAGAGATTAAAGGGAGCCAGTAAGAGAAGGAGAGTTGATGAGATGAAAAGCCTTTGACTCCACCTTATTGAGAAGAGCTGTATGTGTTTAGCCTCCCCACACATGGCAGTAGTACTTCACACAGTACTACCCGTGTAACAACTGTGCAGGGAAAAAGAAGGTACGGAGTCGGCTTAGCACACCTAATTTCTTGGAAGCAGATTTTACAAGGTATGTAATATGATCTTTCCAAGATATGTCACGAGAGAATGAAACTTCAGGTATGTTTAAGGATAATGCAGGATTAAGCTGGATATTATTAAACATTAGTGGGTCCTATCGTGGAAGATTTTGTCAGGTTGATGGGTGTAAACACTGAATTTTTGATGCATTATAAACAATGCATCATCCCTTATTTGCTGAAGTACTGTAACTGCTGAGATGGACGTTGCGAGAACCGAATCGAAAGGTGAAAGATGGAATCATCAGCATATGAGTTGATAGGGTTAGATGTACAGCTTAGGTCATTGATGAATAAAAGGAAAAGAGTTGGTGATAGGACAGAGCCCTGAGGAACGCCACTGTTGATAGATCTAGGAGAACAACGATGGCAGTCTAAAACAGCAGCTATAGAACGACCAGAAAGGAAGCTATAAATGAACGCACAGATAGAAGGATAGAAACCGTAAGAGGGTAGTTTGGAAGCTAATGATTTATGCCAGACTCGATCGAAAGCCTTTGAGATATCAAGTGCAATGGCAAAGCTTTCGCCAAAGTCCCGAAAGGAGGATGACCAGGAGTCTTAAAGGTCGATGAGAAGATCACCAGTGGAGCGTCCCTGATGGAACCCATACTGATGATCAGAAAGAAGGTTGTGATAGGAAAGATGCTTTAAAATTTCTCTGATAATAATAGACTCGAAAACTTTTGAGACACAGGATGTTAAAGCAATTGAGCGATAGTGAGAGGGTTGAGAATGATCACCCTTCTTTGGAACTGGCTAAATGAGAGCAAACTTCCAGCAAGAAGGAGAGGTACAAGTGATAGACAAAGGCGAAAGAGTTTACCTAGGCAGGGTGTAAGCACAGAAGCACAGTTCTTGAGGACAACAGTAGGGACCCCATCAGGCCCATATGCCTTAGTACTGAGGTCAGTGATGGCAGAAAATTCACTAACTGAAGAAATTTTAATGTCAGCCATGAGGAAGTCAGAGGGGGGAAGTGATGGAGAAACAGCACCAAAATCGTCTAAGGTGGAATTGGAGGAGAAAGTCTGAGCGAAGAGATCTCCTTTATCAGTAGAAGAAATAGCTACAGTGCCATCAGAGCAGAAAAGAGGAGGGAAGAGTGATGAGGTAAAGTTGTTAGAAAGGTTTTTGGCAAGATTCCAGAAGGAGCGGGAAGAAATCGAGTTAGAGAGCTGAGAGCATTTAGTACTGATGAAATTATTTTTAGCAGAGCGAAGAACAGACTTAGCACGATTCCCGGCAGAAACATAAGAAAGATGTGATTCAGGGATGGGCTGGCTCAGGTACCTTCTCCTTGTGGACAGCAACACTCCTAAATATACTCCATTCCATCCCACTCCTACATATACATCTTCATTCCATCCCACTCCTGCATATACTCCTTCATTCCATCCCACTCCTGCATATACTCCTTCATTCCATCCCACTCCTGCATATACTCCTTCATTCCATCCCACTCCTGCATATACTCCTTCATTCCATCCCATTTCACCCTCCTGTCCGCTGTCTATCCTTTCCCTGGCACAGTAACCTACTATCTAGACCCAACTCTACCACCCTGATGCACACCAACCATTCTTACATGCCGACACGCTCTCCTGTTTACCATCCTCCACCCCCCCCCCCCAGTATATATGTGGAAAGAAGTTTTGTGAGATATTCTTTCAAAGTTTCCCTTCTCTCTCTCTCTCTCTCTCTCTCTCTCTCTCTCTCTCTCTCTCTCTCTCTCTCTCTCTCTCTCTCTCTCTATCTATCTATCTATCTATCTATCTATCTCTCTCTCTCTCTCAATGCTGGCCACGTCCCACCTTCCTAATTCTAAATATCTTTCCACGGTAAAAACACAACGGCACAGCACAATAGACATTCAATAAACTTTCAGTTTGTTCAACGATGAAGTAAGGTGGTGTGAGGGATGGCAGTGATATTTAACAGGCAGGAAGTGAGGTGGTGTGAGGGATGGCAGTGATATTTAACAGGCAGGAAGTGAGGTGGTGTGAGGGATGGCAGTGATATTTAACAGGCAGGAAGTGAGGTGGTGTGAGGGATAGAGTCATTTCCTCTCTCTCTCTCTCTCTCTCTCTCTCTTCACATAAATCTTGACGTAGGACTCCAGCCGACACCATTATTCATATTCTTTGTGCACCTTATGTCTGACTTCTGACAATACCACATTTAATAGTACTATAGACACCTTTAATATATTGATTTTCATTTTACCGTAACGCTTTAATGTTCATTTTATCTAGATTTTTATATTATCGTAATGTTACACTCACGCAAAATCCTTCTAACACCTGCTGGACTTATAAGGCAGTTTACATCCCCTAAGTCATAGTTTAATAACCACTGTAAATTGTACCTCTGTTAGGGATGCAGCTTGGCCAGTGTAGACTTTCATTGTGCCTTATATCAGGTGTGCACCTCGGCAAGGACTGAGTCTGTTTTCCGCCTTCGTCTATTTACTTTCATGTTATATTTGACTCATGGACTATTATTTCTTTTTATATAACATAACTTCCGTGAATATGCATAATACAGTTAATTTAGATTTTCTCAACTGCACTTTCCCCGTAATTCCTTGTTTCACTTTTACCGTCAGCATTTTCGCAGGTTTGACTAATAAATATCAATCTTTCCTTTTACCCCTGATGACACCTTGTGCCTCTTGCATCCCGCTCTTTCTCCTTGCCCTGGCTTGCCTTTACAATAAAGCCCTCGTCTTATTCTCTCTCTTTGATCTCAGACCTGCTGCTGCTGCTGCCCTCTCAGGCACACATGTGACCACATTACCAAAGCAGTGTGTGTGTGTGTGTGTGTGTGTGTGTGTGTGTGTGTGTGTGTGTGTGTGTGTGTGATTACCGAAAATTTCAGTTCAGCCGTTCCCCTATCTTGCCATGGTTCACTGTCATCTTCATAACATTACCGTAATCATTTATCTCCCCTCTTTATGTGTCATATCCTTCTATGTCTCTCCTCATGCCCTTCAAATGCTCATGATGCCCCTATAATTGACAGAGCCTCTTTCTTGCTGGGCTGCTTGATCCTTATCACTACCCTCACTGCTTTATTGCCGGGGTCTTCAAACCCTTTAATTACCCGACAGTCTTTCCTGCTGGGCTTCTTGATCCTTATTATTACCCTCACTGATCTGTTATCGGGGTGGGGAGGAGGGAGAAAAGAGAGACAGAAAGAGGAGGAAAATGGGAGGAGAGGGGAGGGAAAGAAGGGAGAGAGAATAATGGAACTGAGGGAGAGCAACAGGAAAAGAAGAAGACGTGAGGAAGCAGAAAGGGAGAGGCGAGTGAGAGAGGCCTGAATCTGAAGGGAGAGGGGAGGAATGGGGTGAGTAGTTAATAGGTATGGGACAGCCAGGGGTGAGAGGACAGAGGGATAGGTTAGGGGCAAAGAAGGGGCAGGGAGGGGAGAAACAGGAGTGGTGTGGAGGAGTGGTATGGGGACAGGTGATGGGAAAAGGGAACGAGTAGAAAGAGGCAGAGAGGATGAAACAAGAGGGGCAGTGAAGGGAGAAGGTTGTAAGGGCGTGAGGAAGGTGAAAAGAAGGGGTCGGGAGGCCAAGTGTGGGTGATAAATTTGGTATGGAAGACGGACGGTGACGGTAGACAACACACAGCATTTTACACAGAGCTGAGAGAGAGAGAGAGAGAGAGAGAGAGAGAGAGAGAGAGAGAGAGAGAGAGAGAGAGAGAATCAGTCAGTAACCCCACTCTCATCACCATTTCCACATAGCGATCTGGAAAAAGCAGGGTGGGAATGGTATCAGATTTCATACCAGCCACATGTGGGTGTATTGGTCTGGTACTGGTGTGATAAGGGTGGTACTAGCATGGCAAGGGTGGTACTGGTGTGGCAAAGGTGGTAATGGTGTGGCAAAGGTGATACTAATGTGACAAGGTTGGTACCGGTATGGCAAGGTGATATTGGTGTGGCAAGGATGATACTGTTGTGACAATAGTGGTAATGGTGTGGCAAGGGTGGTACTGGTGTGAATGTGGTATTCTAGGACAGTTATCCAGAAGTGTAAAGACTTACTACTTGAGGTGCTGAAATGTATCTAAGCTGAGAGATATAAATGATTATGACTGGATGGAGAGGAGGAATGGAAAATGAAGAGAGAGGAAGGATATACTGTATGAAGAAGAAAAGGAAATGTGTAGAACAAGATCCATGAGGGGAGAGAATATAGAGAGGAGGAAGGAATTGAAGAAAAAAAAAGATAGAAAATAGGAGAAGGGAGAGAGAAGCAGGGACATATCAACAATTTCTTTTATTCTTTTTTTGATATCCCCCTTTCCTCCTCCTTAAATGGGCATAATACAATTAGCAAATGTTATAAGAGTATCATTCCAAATTTTTATCAACATTCTCAAAATTATTCCTGTTGAATCATAATACTGTTTTGCTTCCATCCCCTGCCTTACATCCCTCTTAACATTCTGGGTAGAGGAAGTTTACTTTATTTAACCCCCACATCCATCTAAAATACTGGATACGCCCTTGAGTGGAGCAAAAGTAGGTGTAGCGGAGAGTAGATAGGACGGGAGGAGAGAGACGAAGAATCATGGAGACAGAAGAGGAAGAAGTTAAGGGAGAAACGAAGAGAGGAAAAAAGAAACCAGGTGTAGAAGAATGTAGGCGAATAGGGAGGAAATGGGAGAGGCACAGAGGGACAGAAGAGGAAGAAGAGAGCGAGGAACACGTTTACTTGCAATCTTCATAAGAATGTTAGGGGGTTGAAGGAGGAATGTGAAGGAAAAAAAGGAGTGAAGAGGAGGTGAATGGAAGAGAGAAAAAACTGAAGAGAAATAGTTACTGAAAGGAAGGAAGGTAATTTTGTACAGGAGAGATGAGGGAAACAAGAACAAAATGAGGAACAAATATCACATGGCAAGAGAGAGATGTCAGGTAAGGGGGAGCTGTGGATAGAGGAGACGAGGGGGTGTTAGAGTGAGGGGTTATTGACAGTACGATTGACGGGCAGCAGGTTTAATGCAATTTCTACTTCACTGTCCCCATTGTACTCTCTAAACCCCCACTCTCCACCCACCTGATGCAATCTTCACACAGTTATGCCATGTACGCCATTTCGCCAAAACAGCAAATTCTGACACTCTCAATGCTCAACTTATTTAACGACACACCATATAATAATAAAAATAATAATAATAATAGTAATGATAAAAACAAAACTCACGTAGCCATCAGTATGTCATGGTGTTACTGCAAGTCCTTAATGCTGTGTACCATGTGGTTCGGACTGACGTACAGCAAAGCTCTTTGATCTGCCTTGGGACACTAATCAAAGCAGATGCAAGACAAAGTTATATCAAGATTCCCTCCTATGACGTAGGAGCTACAAGGCTACTTGCTTTGTGAGGAGATGCAGGTATTATCCTTCACCAATCTGAGTACACAAACCTGGCAGTGTTACTGCTATCATCACCACAACTACGAGCAAGTCGATGAGGCTTAAAAGTGTATAGCTAAGTGGTTAGCCATATGTGTGTTAAAGTCTGCCATTACAATGCATACATAAGTTTTAATCACCATTATCCCCATCTTGACCTTCTATTCACAGTTTCATCATAACTACGTTTTCCTCTCACCTTAATACTTATTAATCCTGCTAAAAACAATCAGCAGTAATTTGATGTGGTTTAATAAAATGTCTTGTTTATGGTATTTTGCCAATATTCTCAAAATGTTATGATCAAACATAAGTATCAATAGGCAAGGATTGATGATATGGACCTAAGGCATCACTGACCATTGTACTCTCTCTCTCTCTCTCTCTCTCTCTCTCTCTCCACACACGCGTTCAGCCTGTCATTTTGCTTTCTTTCACTATGACAATATATGTCATAGTGTGTGTGTGTGTGTGTGTGTGTGTGTGTGTGTGTGTGTGTGTGTGTGTGTGTGTGTGTGTGTGTGTGTGTGTGTGTGTGTGTGTGTGTGTGTGTGTGTGATATGAATTCATGATATGTGTTTGCAGGTGTGTTCCAATAGACATGTGGAGGTGTAGGAAGACTACTGGGCCTTGGGATAGGCTACTGCCCCCGAGATATAGGCCCTGAAGCCTTTCCCCAGAGTCGGACACATAAAAAAAAAAAAAATAAATAAATGAATAATTATTATTGTGCTGTACGTCTAGTAAACTGTCTATCCGAGGTTGTGTTTCCTTGAGTAAATTTCCCTTTTTTTTTCCTTTTTCTTTTTTTTTTCTCTAATGTAGTTCATTATAACTTAAACTTTGGCTGCTCTCCTGGACAAAATCTATCACCCGTGTCCGAGCTATAATAGCCAACCCGCACTCCAAGAGGTGACCCCCATCCCCACACACCCATCTACACCCACAGTCAACGAACTCCCAGCCCAAGACCCACACCCACACCCGTACCCACACACCCACACCCACATCCAAACCCACATCCACACATCCGCACCCAAACCCAAACCCATGCCCATACCCACACCCACACCCACTTCCACATATCCATACCAAAACCCGTACCGACACCTACACCCACGCCCTCAAAAGTTGCTTCAGTGACACGTGTACTTAGTGTAAAAAGGTAAAGATATCAGCCACGAGAGAGTAGTACTAGGCTATGTACGTACTGCTTTACATGGCATCCTCTGAGGCTTGGCTAGGACAAAAAGGCCTCAAAACACATTTATAGTATTCTAAGAATTCATTTTCCCAAGGCACACCGCCCTCCCTCATACACTTCCACATCTTGTTCCTCAGCCCGGTTCTCAGAAAAGGAATAAAAAAGAGAGAAGGGCAGAAGGTGCGTTGTGGCTGCCCCGGAGAGTTAACACAAAGACGTTACCACACAACATTACCACACAGACTGAGACACAAAGAGGTTGAGGAGGACGTAGTCACTAGAAAGAAAAAAAAGAACTTGGAGGAAAGACACGCAGACACACAGAAAAAGAGAATATGAAATAGATAATGTAACGAGAACGAAGACGAAATGATCAAAGCAAGAATGAAAATAGTGATTCGAACTTAACAGAAAAGCAAATCAGTAGCAAAGAAAATAAAAACAAGAAGGAAAATGAAAAAAAAAGAGGAAGGATAAAAAGAAGGAGATGAGAGCAAGAGGAAATATAAAAATTAAATAAACGTCATAATAATGTCCTGAGACAGTTAGAACGACACAAAATATACACTACCATAGCCACTATGACACACACACACACACACACACACACACACACACACACACACACACACACACACACACACACACACACACACACACACACACACACACTTTCATAACACTGGCAGCTTCGTCAATCGTTCACCATCAACAAACTTTCAATATTTTATTAGCTATTTTTTTCCTCACTTTAAAGCTTGGCTCACACAATCACCGGCTTGTCAATTCATCTGGCCTTCATCTGCCTCCAGGTTAATATCCACCAAGCCTGTCGAAAAGAACTTTTACCTTATATGTTTGGCTGCCTTGGATGAAAAATTAGGAGAAAGGAGGAAGTGGGGATGAAGAAAGTGGAAAAAAAAAACAGTAAAACAAAATCAGAGACACCAATGAATGCACTGTATACCAGAGGGTCTCTCAGAGGAGCGCATCTATGCAACAAGGGCAACGTAGTTTCCAAACCACTCTTCATTATGGGTTAGGTTTCCTCATCGTTGATTAGGGTTCAGCAAAGAGTGATTTCTGGATCCAGAATCTGTAATACGATCCGGATCGGTCCCAAAAGTTAACCTATGGTTCCCTAGGATATGGACTATCTACTCACCAAATTTGGTCCAGATTTCTCTTTTAGTTTTTGAGTTATCCGGCTAACAGACAAACAAACAAACAAACAAGTGTGAAAAGATACTCTCCATGTCGGAGTGAATAAACAGATGCCTATAAGAATAATGCTGTAGTGAACAGTCAAAAAGAGAATATACTACACTTAATACAAATCATGATAGGAAAAAACCAGTTATTTCTATTAATTGAAAGTATAAAAAGCGTAGTATAATTTTCACAAGCCAGTTTCCACTGTGATCCTTTATAACTTAATGAGCTAAGGCGTATTGAGTCCGTGAATCATCCCAGTACAAAGACTCATTTTAACTTTATACTTTGTAATTTGATACTAAACTTTGTACGGGATTATATCGCTGTCAGAAATTTACTGTCGTTACTTTATTATGCAATTCTGTAATAAAATGACTATTAGGTTAATTGTGGTGTGTGTGTGTGTGTGTGTGTGTGTGTGTGTGTGTGTGTGTGTGTGTGTGTGTGTGTGTGTGTGTGTGTGTGTGTGTGTGTGTGTGTGTGTGTGTGTTCCCATTATTGTATATCTCATGAACGGCGTGAGCTATCAACATGAAACTTTTAAGGTTATGGCCAAAATCCTGGACGAGTACGAAAATGGGCATTCTGGGTCAAGGTCAAGGTCAGCAAAATGACTACTAAAATTGAACTAGGTTTTATCGCCCACTTTTAGCACCATTATATTTCATGAATGGCTTGAGCTATTAACATGAAACCTTAAGGGTATCAAGATTTGGCCAAAGTCTTGGGCTTGGCCAACAACATATTCTGGCGGGCGATTAGCATTCGGCTCCCGATTGCTTTTTCTTTATTTCTACTGCCCTCATCCCTCACATTCCATGATCTCAGAAACAAACCTACATGGATGAGTAGACTTATAAGGTATACGAGACTTTACTTTTAATTTCATTTCCACACAAGCCATCAAGGTTATTCCCCCCCCCCTCTCTCTCTATCGGCTACTACACCATTTATCAAGCTCTGACTGATAAATGTGGCTGAAATAATCACACACACACACACACACACACACACACACACACACACACACACACACACACACACACACACACACACACACACACACACACACACACAAATACATACACTGACATCACATGCAATTCACAGTATAACACCACAGCACGCACAATATACTCAATACCGTGCCTCTTCGTCTCTCTCTCTCCCTCCACACACTCTCTATCTCTGTCTCTCAGTCTCTGCATCTCCCTCTCTCTCTCTCTCTCTCTCTCTCTCATTTCACTTTTCTCCACCTAACTTTTGCACCTTGCTTCGAGGTTTACCTTCCCTGTGACAAGCGGTATTCTGTCATCTAGTCTTTTCATATCCGTCTGCCTCTCATCCTTTCTGTTTGCGCACACACACACACACACACACACACACACACACACACACACACACACACACACATCTTGTAGAAACTTCGTAGCTTCTTGTAGTGAAGTTTGTAGATCAGTTATACATATATTAGACTCGTGGACGAGTGGTTGTTATACGTGAGTAGTTTTGTAAGTAGATAATCTTTGTTCCCTTTTGTCATGTACTGACAGGAGAGGTAAAGATAAGTCTGGGACTATTTTTATTTGTCTTGGAAATATTAATAAAGTCTCTCACACACGAGTGAAGTATAGAGTCCCGCTCGCTACCTCCCTGTCTTGCTCTATCTCTCTCTGCCACCCTCTCGCCCCTGTTGCTAGTCTCCTTCTCTCTCGCTCTCTCTGTAAAACCTTCAGCTACGATCGCCAGCCCCCTTCTGATCTCTGATTCCTACATTCTCGTTTAGCAGGAGTCGTGTCACGTGGGCTATACTGTTGTTGAAATGTTCTAGAAGCCTGTATGTGTGTATGTGTGTGTGTGGTCACGAGGCCCTGTTTGTGGGCTATTGTGCTGGTGTGACATTCTGGAGAGGTGCTAACGTCACTTCCTTTGGCCCATTGGTTTGACATTGACCTAACATCTAGACTATATTATGTATGTTGCTGGTTATTATGTAGTAAGATATTTTACAGTCCTGACACACACACACACACACACACACACACACCACGATACCTTCTTCCAACAACCAACCCGACCTCTCTCTCTCTCTCTCTCTCTCTCTCTCTCTCTCTCTCTCTCTCTCTCTCTCCAGTCCTTCTGCACTTTTGAATGTCTCATTCGATATTGCCTCTTGGTCTTCGCACGATTTTCAACCTATTCCCCTTTTTTTTATTTATATATTCCTACCATAGCACGTTCAGATATATTTATGTAATTTTTTTTCCTACTTACAATTACGCATTGTCCTTTTATTCTTTCAGTCCCCACCAATTCACTTTGTATCCTCCTCCTCTTTCTTCCTGTCACAGTCTTAATTTCTTTCCCTCCATCCCCTTTTTGTTTTCTTCAGTAGTTTTTATCTATACCTTTTCACCTTTCTATCATCTATTTGCTCAATACTTCCATCGTTCACTTCCTTTCCTCCCTTCCTTTCCTTTTCCTTCTCTTCACTTTCCTTCCCTTCCTTATTTTTCCTCCCCATATATTTACTTTCCTTGTTCCTTTGTTTTTTCCCTTTTCTTTCCTCTTCTTTTCCCTTCCCTTCCCTCTGTTTCTGACTCCAAAAATAAATGACTATGTCAAGGGAGGGGGAGGGGGTAGAATTGAGAGAGAAAACAAAAAGCAAGGGAAGGGGCGATGAGTGATTTTGAGCACCGTAAATAAAGAAACGGAAGAGGAGGCAAAGCAAGATTGAGAGAGAGAGAGAGAGAGAGAGAGAGAGAGAGAGAGAGAGAGAGAGAGAGAGAGAGTCATATAACACAGTATTTGGGATCAGATTGTGTTGCATGTCATCACTACAAACGCAAACCGGTACCCACTTAAGCTAAGTAGTCTGCCTACTACTTATTTATTACATAATCAGTTTGCTTATTATTCTTCAACACTGACTCATATACATTTATACCTTCTTATCAAAGGCAATATCAAGAAATTGGGAACTCTATAATACGAGTATCTTTACAAGTCTATATTTTCAATGAGTAACTACTAAGGCCATTATATTCACTTGCAAGACTTCCTACACTCAAAGTAAAAATTATTAACAGATCAGCAGAAGGACCGTGGTGAAGCTGGGGACGTAGTCAGTCTATCAAAGTTTATCATCTTATGTGGCACACGGAGCACTAAGCTTGGGTTGTGAATGGGCGAGGGGTGGTAGTGTTGTGGTGATAGTGTGGTGTGGTGGTGGTATATCACGACACGGTGTGGCGGTATATATAGTTTTTGTAGTGATGGTGTGGTATGGTAGTGGGGTATATTTGGTGTTGCGGTGATGGTGTGGTGTGGTGTGGTGGTGGTATAACATGATACGATGTAGGCCTGTATGTGGAGTGAAGTGATCAGGGTGGTTTTGTGGAGGTATAACACGACACTGTTTGGGGGTATATACAGCATGGTGCTGTAGTGATGGTATGGTGGTATAACATAACAGTGTGGAGGTTATAAGTGGTGTTGCGGTGATGGCGTGGTGTTGTCGTGGAATAACACAAAACTGTTTACTGTTGAGGGTAGTGAAAGTGTTATGATTACTGTAATACCAGTGCACACAAAACAATGACAAATTCTGGACTATAATTTAAAATCTGTATGTAACGTTTTATCTGATGCGCTTGTTTACCTGCACATGTGATTATGTGTTTGTTGTTTACTGAGGGTTGGGTGAATAATATATCATAACGCGCTGTGGGGTTCTCACTAATTCATTACTGGTATTCAAGCCTGACAGGACAAATTTTCTGCTGACAAATTCGGCTCACAAGGTTTTACAATTTTTGAATCAACAATTGCATTATTATATTTCGTATTGTTATTAAACCTTCCCAAATCCCTGTGGGAAGTATTATTATTCTCATCACTATTTTTTATTCTTTTTCTTTTACATTGCGATATTTCAAAGGCTATTTGGCCTAGAGCCTTCAAACCTGGTCAACTTACTCTGAAGGCCAAATACGGTGCCAGTCCATCAACCGATCTCCGGATGTTACCCGGAACACAGAAGAGTGAGTCAGCCATGCTATCTCAAGAAATGCTTCAGCTAGGATGCTGAAATTATTGTACAACAGAGCCTTAAGGCGGACACAGTGCATAAGAGAGTATGGTTCCAATCGCTTGATTATTCTTTAAGATCGCCTGGGGTAAGTAATTGGGACTTTTCTGGATAATCTGGATGGCACCTAAATTTCCATGATGTATTAAAGCTAGAGCCACCAAACCTAGTGGAGTTACACATTGCGATAACCTTCGGCGACATGCAGAACGTCAATGCTTCGATCTTAAAGTCCCTTTGTTGCTCATCTTCTAGTAGGCAAAGGCCGTGGGAATCTCTTCTTTATCAAAATTGTCCTCTTACAATTTTATGGTGTTCTAATTATTCCAACACATTCAAAAATTGCAGTATTTCAAAGGCTAGTTGGCCTAAAGCCAACAAACTTGGTCAGTTTAGTCGGAAGGTTGTCTGCTTCTATTGGCCAAATGTGTTGGCAATCTGTCAACCTGATCTCCAGATATAATCAGGAAGACAGGAAAGTGAGTCAGCCAAACTATCTCAAGAATCACTTAAGCTAGGAAGCTGAACATTTACTACAACAAAGTCATAAGACGGACACAGTGTGGAAAAGAGTATGGTTCAAATCGGCTGATTATTTTCTGATATCGCCTAGGTAAAAAAAAATGGGATACTTCCGGGTATTGCGGCCGTCACAACACTTTAATGAAGGATTAAAGCTAGAGCCATTAAACTTTGTGGACTTGTAAAATGTGATGGCCTAAGGTGACATGCACAAGATCAGTGACCTTGACCTCAAGGTCACTTTATGGCTTGGCTTCTAGTAGGCAATGGGTGTGGGAAGTATATCTTTATAAAATTGTCCTTTGACAATTTTGCGGTGTTCTAGTAATTATTATCATTATTACTTCGCCCGGACAGAGGCCAATGAGGTATTGCTTTTGGCCCAGTTTCTTTGTATGTTTGTTTGTTTATTTGTTAGCAACATTACGAAAAAACGGTAGAATGTAATTACATGAAACTTTCAGGATATGTGGGCACTTGCCCCTCCCAAAAAGTGATTAAATTCTGGAGGTAATCGAGTGAACCTGAAAAGTCAAAATCAAAGGCAATGATTTTCAAAGGACTCTAATTTGTAAAGGCTAGGAATAGAGATATTTACTATTATGAACATACCCGGTACAGATAACTCGTAATGAAGGCTTTCATTTGACACCAAGACCTTTGACCTTGAATGACCTTGAAAGGTCAAACTCAAGCTCACGGATATTCACGGGGCTATACTCGAAACTGGTTGAAGATAGATATTTACTGTTATCAACATACAGGAAATCCCATATGGGTTTTTAATTGATACCTTGATCTTTGACTGTAAGTTACCTTGAAAGGTGAAACTCAAGGTCACGGATATTCACGGGGCTATTAACTCGCAACTCGTTGAAGAGAGAGATATTCACTATTACCAGGATATAGGAAGTCTTATATGGGCTTTCGTTTGGCACCATGACCTTTGACCTTGAGTGACCTTGAAAGGTCAAATGCAAGATAACGGATTATCAGAGGGCGTAAATTGAAAACATTTGTATTACTTTAGACTTTAATTGTGTACTGACACTAAATGGCAGATACGAGTTAGTACTGTATTTAACAAAAAAAAAAAAAAAAAATGCTGTTGAACGGGATTTATTGTGCCTGGCACCACTTGTTTTATTGTTATTATTATTGTTATTATTATTATTATTATTATTATTATTATTAAAAACTATATTAATTTCTGTTCTTACTCATTGATGCCCCTCCCTCCCAACACACAGCAGCCTCCCTCATACACTCCCCCATCCTGTCCTTCCAGCAACTCCAGTAAGATGAAGAAAGGGACGAGTGATGCAAAGGCAGCAGGTGTGTTTACTGACCCTAGGGAGTTACCAGCAACATGTAAAGATGATATGACACAGAATCACACAGGAGGATGGAAAAGGGATAAACGATGACAAAAAATAGGAAAAATAATAGAAAACAGACACGAGAAGAAGAAAGTAGGAGAAAAATAAGAGAACTGTATCGCAGGCAAGAAGAAAGAACAAGAGGAGAAGAATGGGAAAAAGGAAGTAAGAGAGAATCTGAAATGAAAGACAGAGAGAATCTGAAATGTAATTAAGAGAAAAGGACATGCAGAGAGAGAGAGAGAGAGAGAGAGAGAGGAAAATTATGACAAAAGAAAAGATAACAAAGAAAGTGAATGAAATAGCAAGAGGATGATAACGGAGAGAAGAAACGAGGAAAAACAGGGTAGAGAAAATCAGGAGAAATAATAAGCTAGAGAGAGAGAGAGAGAGAGAGAGAGAGGTGAAAGGAGAAAAAGGAAAAAGGGACAGGAAGAGAAGATTGGGAGGAGACAGGAAAAAGGAGAAGGAAGTTACAAGGATGAAGAGAGGACGAACAGTCAAGAGAACGAGAGGATAGAGAGAATATTTTTTTCCTCACACAGATATCATATGGTATACAGATGCAACCCTTAAAAAAAAAAAAAAAAAAAAAAACACCCAACCTTAACCCGCCCCGTCCCAACGACGTATGGGTACGTCACCACAATTTGCATTTGCCAGTCCCGGCGACGTACCAGTACGTCGTGCAATTGCAATGTGCATAATTTCGACAATTTTCAAATTTCGCGCTTGATTTGCGGTACGTACCCTCGCCTGACCTTCCCCTACCTGCCACCAGGCGGGGACACTCAGCGACCCCGCGCGACCCGCGCTAGCCCGCCACTCGTCCACTCACCTGGTAGCCACGGTCCTGCTCAGACATGGCTAAGAGAGGTCTCTCAGAGAGCGAAATTCAAGTCGCCCTGGACACCTTTACTGGCGACAGTGATTCCCCACTGGATGACGAGGAGATGGACAAGGATTATGTGCAGCCAGAGGAGGAAGAAACCACCAGCAGTGACGAGGAAGTTCCGTCACCAAGGAAGCGGCAGTACGTGACTTACCATGCTGCTAGAGAGGGGCAGGAGGCAAAGAAGGCACGTGGTATGTCATATCCCTATCCCCAGCGTGCCTTGGAAGCAGAATTCGAGGTCGAGGATGAGGACGAGGACGAGGACGGAGACGTGGGACGTGCTGCCAAGTGGTATGGGCGGGAGGTGATTACGCATCGTGGCCCAGAGCGCACACCACGTCGTCTAAGCAGGTATGGGCCTAGCATTCTGTTTGGGGCGGTAGGAAGTGAAGTGGAGGGAGTGGGGAGTGAAATGGACATTCCTGTGATTAGGGAAAGTGAGAGTGAGGTGGGTGAGTCATTGCTCTCCCTACGCAGTGTGAGGCGGCAGAGTGGATCACGTGGGCCCGTGCGTTCCTTATCACGTGGGGTTGTGAGGGAGGGGGAAGGTGGGGAGGAACCACTCCAAAGCACGTCTTATGCTCCCCAATATCCCCTAACACGTGGTCGAGCAAGGTTGCGTGAGAGAGCACGTGGTGTGGTAATGGAGGGGGAAGGTGGGGAGGAACCACTCCCCAGCACGTCTTCTGCTCCCCAATATCCAACTATTTCATCCCCACAGCCCCCTAATGTTCCTCAAGGCCGTAAGGGTAAGGGAAAGGGAAAGGGTAAAGGCAGAGGGAAGAGGAGTGACAGTGGGGAAGCCCTCCATACTCCTTCTCCCCAACCTCCCCAACCAGGATCTCCTCCCCACCCAGACGAAGGCGGTGATGGGGACGAGGGATTTGTGTCGTGGAATTGGGAGGATGGGAGTGATTTTTCTCCCCTCATTCACCCCTTCACTGAGCAGGGGCGATCTGGCTGCATTGCACCAGGTATTCACTGTAATTCAAGCAGGTTGGATTTTTTCCACCTGGTTTTCAGCGAGGCCTTCGTTGATCAGATCGTGTTTCAAACAAACCTGTTTGCAAGCGGCCAGCGGCTAGAAAGTGAAAGATTGGGAACAAGGAGTAGGCATTCAGTGATTTATGATTACCCTGTCTCCATTCCAGAAATGTTCTTATTTTTTGCCCTTGTCCTTTTGATGGGTATAATAAGAAAAAATAGAATTCCTGCTTACTGGACTACGGACCCTGTTATGTTTACCCCCATATTTGGTCAAGTGATGAGCCGTAATCGGTTTCAACAAATTCTAAGTCGCCTCCATTTTTATGATGCTAATGACCCTGCAAATGCAAACAACACAGACAAAATTAGGCGAATTAGGCTGGTCTTTGATCACCTCAGGCAAACCTTTCGATCCTCATTCTATCCCTATAGAGATCTCGTCATAGACGAGAGTCTCGTGTTGTGGAGAGGCAATATTTCATTCAGACAGTATATACCCAGCAAAAGGCACCGTTTTGGGTTCAAGATCTTTGTTATGTGTGACTGTAGGACTGGATAAGTGCAAGACATAGTCTTGTACACCGGTGCACAGACAGACATAATAGAAGATCGAAGTATAGGACTTTCGGGAGCAGTGGTAAAGACGATGATACAAGACTACCTTCAACGTGGTCACGTTCTCTATCTCGACAACTGGTACACTAGCCCTCTTCTCGCTCGTAATCTTCACAGACATGAAACGGGAGTCTGTGGAACCGTAAAGGTGAACCGGCGTCACATGGTCAAGGTAGGGCGGAAACTTGCAAAGAGTGAGGTTGTCTTCTTCAAAGCAAACAACATCCTTGCAACAATGTGGAACCACAACAGAGAAGTAAGCCTCTTGTCCACGGTTCACCGCCCCTTGATGCACCGTACTGATTCTGTTGATTACCATAGCGAGAGCAGGCGTCGTGTTTGGAAACCTGAATGTGTCATGGACTATAATATAAACATGCGCCTCGTGGACCAGTCAGACTCCATGATATCGACGGTAGAGTGTGCCAGGATCACGATGAAGTGGTATAAAAAACTGTTCTTTCACTTGCTAGATATCACTGCTCTGAATTGCCACCACCTTCACGCCATGACCACAGGAGTTCAGGAAACCTTTGAAGGGTTTGTGAGGGAGCTCACACGAGAAATCTTTGCAAAGTATGCTGTTGAAAGGCCCCAACAGCGCCCCCGCACTGCCCATATTACCCACACTCCCCAGAGAATATCCGCCCGCCATTTCCCCACTCCTATCCCGCCCCAGCCCAACAGACCTAGGCCCCAGCGCAGGTGTCACGTGTGCAGTCATTCCCAGGTGAGACTCACGACACAGAGGAAGGACACCCGCTATGAGTGCGTGCAGTGTGACGTGGGTCTGTGTATTCACCCATGTTTTAGTGAATATCACACGTTGCTGCAATTTTAGCATGGTGTGAATGCGAAAGGACGCAGAAATTATGATGTAAATGCGACAGACAGACGCTCTGTGAAAATATCAGTCATGTGGATCGCCAAATATTAGTATAAAGTGCCTACGGGTAGAACATAAGTGAAAACATTGGGTGTAAGTATATAAATCTGCCCTAAGTTGAAACTTACATAGAGAGGGTTGTTTGATGCGATATTCTGTCGCGCAGTGCAATAAATACGGCCCCTTATTATAAATTTTCTATTATGTGACATTCTTAAGGGTATAATATAAGTTCAAATTATTGTATATGATGATGTATTTCCTAAGTCAAATATTCATAGCGTGTCTATAAAGATAAGATTTCCTGACGCTTAGTCGAATGAATAAGGCACGTATTAGTCAAAATAAAAGTCAGCAAGTGATAAAGTGAATAATTAGTATATAAGTGTGTGAGTGAATTAGTATATAAGTGTGTGAGTATTATGTATGACGTAACATTCCTTGCGAGGGTATTTTCAGGCGATATTCTCACGCTCACTTGAATAAATAATGGCAGTAAGTATGTACAGTGCATTGGAGGGGTGTAAACGTGTGTAATGTAAGTGGGAAAATATAATTGGAGTGAATAAATAAAGTAGATGATGAAACACGAGTGTTTGAGATCGTGGTTGTTACGTGAATAGGCGCTAGCATATCGCTAAATGCCCTCGTAATGAATGAAAATAATTGAAAACCTTCACAGTGGTGGGGGAAAGGTTCTATGTAAATGGGAAAATAATTGGAAAGTGATAAAACAATTTGGTATGTTGAAATACGAGTCATAGAGAGTGCGCTTACTAAGCTGATGTGCGCTAAACTTATGCTGCATGTCATCATAATGAATGAAAACATCTGAAATCACTTACAAACAGTTGTAATTGGTAAATTGTCATTGAAACAGAAGTATACAAGTAGAAAAAATGATCGGTAGATTCATAACAGAAAATTAGCAGATAGCATGATACGACTCGGACCTAACTCGCTATGCTCGCGCGATGGTACAATGCTTATTTTTCCTATATATGTGTCTGAAATACATTATATTGTTACTGTTATTGTTTATTAGTACAAATTCAATAAATGTAGAGGTGTTGTGTGTTGTTTGTCCCATTACTCCTTACCATAGAAAACGTTAACGCATATCCAGCCCATTACAGAATACGATACCTGCGGGGGGAAACCGCACCTGTATAGACCACTTATAGACTGCAGAGACCACTTTCTTCAAGATTTTCCATAGTTTCTCGACCTAAGCGGAAGTTTCATAAGAAAAATTTTTTTTCCAAAAAGGCTCGGGACTGGGGGATGTCATAGGTGCGGAAAGGCTCGGGACGTGACGGGTTAACCTCCCCGTCCTCGCCTCTCCCACCGGCCCACTCCACACACACACTATATTTAGGGTGACAGCCATGATACTACAGCATTTACCTCGTCTGGTGGCTTGAGTGTACTTGATGATGATGTTTCCTTTCCTCTTGGCACACGTAATAATGACAGTAGTTATTTTTGTAGCAGCTGTTGTTGCTGCACTAATATTAACAAGTGGTGCCAGGCACAACAAACCTCGCCCAACAACAGTTATTTTATTGCAGTTAAATACTATATCTTATCTGCCATTTATTGTCAGTACACAAATAAAGTCCGTCATGGAGCAAATGTTTTCAGCTTACCTCTCTGAAAATATGTGATCTTGCATTTGACCTTTCAAGGTAACTCAAGGTCAAAGGTCATGTTGCCAAATGAAAGCCAAAGGTCATAGTGCCAAAGGAAAGCCCATATGAGACTCCCTTTATCTTGATAAGAGTAAATATATCTTCAACGAGTTTCGAGTTATAACCCCCTGCATATCCGTGATCTTGAGTTTGACATTTCAAGGTCACTCAAGGTCAAAGGTCTTGGTGCCAAATGAAAGCCCATATTACGAGTTCCTGTATGATCTTAGTAGTAAATATCTCTGTCTTCAACCAGTTTCAAGTAATGTCCATTTGAAAATTCGTGACCTTGTTTTTGACCTTTGAGGTTTACCTCCAAAATTTAATCATTTTCTTTTGGGAAGAGTGCCCACATATCTTGAAAGTTTCATGTAATTTATTTCAGCCGATTATCGATAATGTTGCAAACAAACAAAGACAAACAAACAAACAAAAACTCAACCAAAAACAATACCTCGCCGGACTACGTCCGGGTGAGGAAATGAGTGGTCCGTGAATGCCATCACCATATCTGGAAGAAACAATAATAACCCATCCATCCATCCATCATCCAATCCTATGTCGCCCCATGAGGAGCGTCAGAGCCCGGGGCAAGGCAAACTTGTGCTGACATTTAAGATGAGAGTGATCAGCTTCATTCATCTCTGAGTGACATTACGTGAGCAGTAAACCCCAACCATCCCTTTGATTTAAACCTTCGCCTGCTCAATCCGATTGGCGTGCCGTAATTACCCACTAAACCACCAAGGGCCATAATATGGTTATATGGTTACCAACCAGCGTCGTAAACGGTTTCCTGGTGTATAGGAAACTATTTGGCTTGTCACTTAATAGTCACCCATAGGCAGAAGGAAGAGGAAAGAGTGAAGGAAAGACAGAAGGGGGAGTGTAAAGTCACCCGTAGGCAGAAGGACGATGAAGGATTGAAGTAAGGAAAGAAGAGGAATCATAGAAAGAAGGAAGGAGAAAAGGAAAGAGCAGACATCCGAGAGCAGCATTACATCGAGTGAGAGGATGGTGAGCGTCCCCACCTACCACAAAGACATAATGATGATGATGGTAATAATAATAATCATAATAATAATAATAATAAGAATAAGAATAAGAATAATAATAAGAATAATAAAATAATAATAATAATAATAATAATAATAATAATAAAAATAATAATAATAATAATAATAATAATAATAATAATAATTGGTTATAGGTGGGGGCGCTCTCCATCCACTCACTCAATGTAATGCTGCTCTCGGGTGTCTGCCCTTTCCTCTCCTCCATCGTTCTTTACTTTCATCCTTTTCTGTCTTTCTTTCCTTCAGTCTTTCCTCGTCCTTCTGCCTACGGGTGACTTTACACTCCCTGTACTGTCTTTTTTTCTTTCATTTTTTCCTCTTCCTTCTGCCTATGGGTGACTCAACACTGAGTGACAAGCCAAATGATTCCCTGTACACCAGAAAACCATCTACTACGCTGGGTGGTAATCATGTAACCAAATTTTGGAGACCGGTGTTTTAGTGGGTAATTATTGCGCTCCGGTCGGATTGAGCTGGTGAAGGTTTATGTCCAAGGGATGGTTGGGGTTTATTTTATTTTATTTTTTTTTATGCGAAGAAGAAGGAACCAAAGGCTACGAGCCCCCAAAACACTTCCTGTTAAGAAAAAAAAAAAAAACAATATACAAGAGAGCCATATTCAAGACCTGTTCATTTCGAGATGCCTGGACACACAGCGTTTGATAAACTGGAGATCATAGGAAGTAGGAGATACAGACAGAGGGAGACAGTTTCAGAGTTAACCTGTTGCATAAATGAAGGACTGGGAGTAACGGTTAACTCTTGCATTGGAAAGTTGGACAGAAAAGGGACGAGAGTTTGCTGCTAGACGGGTGCTATGCACCCGTCGTAGAGGTGTAGGGATGCAAGCAGACAGTTTAGAGGAGCAATGAACAGGGAAGTAGCGATAGAAAAGAGATAAAGAGGCAATCGTGCGGCGAAGAGACAGAGGTTGAAGGGAGCCAGTAAGAGGAGGAGAGTTGATGAGACGAAAAGCCTTTGACTCCACTCTATTGAGAAGAGCTGTATGTGGGGAGCCTCCCCACACATGAGAGTTGAACTCCGAACAGGGGTGAATAAATCCCGTATAAAAAGTCAGCAACTGTGCAGGTGTAAAGAAGGCACGGAGTCGGCTTAGCACACCTAATCTCTTGAAAGCAGATTTTACAAGAGATGTAATATGATCTTTCCAAGATAAATCCAGAGTGAATGAAACCCCAAGCATGTTCGAAGATGATGCTGGATTGACCTGGATACTATTAAACATTAGTGGGTATTCCTGTGGAAGATTCTGTTGGGTTGATAGGTGTAAAAACTGAGTTTTAGATGCATTAAAAAAAAAAAAAAAACATTATATTTACCCCAGTCAGAATACAGGCCAGGTCAGCTATAGCAGTGCCATAGCCTCATCCCTTGTTTGTTGAAGTAACTGCTGGGATGGACGTTGCAGGAACTGAATGGAAAGGTGAAGAGTGGAATCATCAGCATACGGGTGGACAGGGTTAGATGTACAGCTTAGAAGATCATTGATGAATAAAAGGAAGAGAGTTGGTGATAGGACAGACCCCTGAGGAACACCACTGTTAATAGATCCAGGAGAAGATCGATGGCCATCTACAACAGCGGCTATAGAACGACCAGAAAGGAAGCTAGAGATGAAGGCACAGATAGAAGGATAGAAACTGTAAGAAGGCAGTTTGGAAATTAAAGATTTGTGCCAGACTCGATCGAAAGCCTTTGAGATGTCAAGTGCAACGGCAAAGCTTTCGTCAGTCCCGAAAGGAGGATGACCAGGAGTCTGAAAGGTAGGTGAGATGATCGCCAGTGGAGCGTCCCTGACGGAACCCATACTGACGATCTGAAAGAAGGTTGTGATAGGAAAGATGCTATAAAAATTTTCTGTTAAGAATAGACTCAAAAACTTTTGAGATTCAGGATGTTAAAGCAACTGGACGATAGTTAGAGGGTCACCCTTCTTTGGGATTGGCTGAATGGGAGCAAACTTCCAGCAAGAAGGAAAGGTACAAGTTGAAAGACAAAGGCGAAAGAGTTTACCTAGGCAGGGTGTATGCACAGAAGCACAGTTCTTGAGGACAACAGGAGGGACTCCATCAGGCCCATATGCCTTGTTAGTACTGAGGTCAGTGATGGCAGAAAATACATCAGCTGAAGAAATTTTAATGACAGCCATGAGGAAGTCAGAAGGGGGAAGTGGTGGAGGAACAGCACCGGAATTGTCAGAGATGGAATTGGAGGAGTAAGTCTGAATGAAGAGATCTGCTTTATCAGTAGAAGAAATAGCTACAAAGCCATCAGAGTAGAGATGAGGAGGGAAGGATGATGAGGTAAAGTTGTTAGAAAGGTTTTTGGCAAGGTGCCAGAAGGAGCTGGAGGAATTCGAGTTGGAGAGTTGAGAGCATTCAGCACGGATGAAATTATTTTTAGCAGAGCGAAGAACAGAAATAGCACGAATCCGGGCAGAAACATAAACAAAATGTGATTCAGGGGTGGGTTGGTGCTGGTACCTTTCATAGGCCCTCTCCTTGTTGTGGACAGCATTAGAACAAGTGCGATTAACCCGCCCCGTCCCGTCGACATATGGGTACGTTGCAATGATTTGCATTTGCCATTCCCGGCAACGTACCGGTAAGTCGTGCAATTGCAAAGTGCATAATTTTGACAATTTTAAAATTTCGCGCTTGATTTCCAGTACGTATCCTCGCTTGACCTTCCCCTACCTACCTGCCACCAGGCGGGGACACTCGGCAACCCCGCGCGACCCGCGCTAACCCGCGGCTCGTCCACTCACCTGTTAGCAACGGTCCTGCTCAGACACGGCTACGAGAGGTCTCTCTGAGGTCGAAATTCAAGCTGCCCTGGACGCCTTTACAGGTGACAGTGATTCCCCACTGGACGACAAGGTTGCTGATAAAGATTATGTGCAGCCAGAGGAGGAGGAAACCAGCAGCAGTGATGAAGAAGTCCCGTCCCCCAGGAAGCAGCAGTATGTGACTTACCGTGCTGCTAGAGAGGGGCAGCCAGCCAAGAAACCACATGCAACATCCTATGCCCAGCCCCAGCATGATGTGGAACCCGAATTCGATGACGATGACGAGGACGAGGACGGAGTCGTGGGACGCGCTGCCACGTGGTACGGATGTGAGGTAATAACTCATCGTGGCCCCGAGGGCACACCACTTCAGACGAGCAGGTATGGGCCTAGTATTTTGTTTGGGGAGTTAGGAAGTGCCGTGGAGGGAGTGAGGAGTGAAAGGGAAAGTGCAGGGAGGAGTATGGAAAGTGAGAGTGGTGTGAGTGAGTCATTGCTCTCCCTAGGTAGTGTGATGCGGCGGGGTGTATCACGTGGGCGAGTGCGGGTGCGTTCTGTATCACGTGGGGTTGTGATGGAGGGGGAAGGTGGGGAGGAACCAATCCCAAGCACGTCTTATGCTCCCCAATATCCCCTAACACGTGGGCGAGCTAGGGTGCGTGAAAATCACCTGGTGTTGTCATGGAGGGGGAAGGTGGGCAGCAACCACTCCCCAGCACGTCTTATGCTCCCCAATATTCCCCAACTTCATCCCCACAGCCCCCTAATGTTCCTCAAGGCCGTAAGGGTAAGGGAAAGGGAAAGGGTAAAGGCATTGGGAAGAGGAGTGAGAGTGGGGAAGCCCTCCGCATTCCTTCTCCCCAACCTCCCCCACCAGTATCTCCCCACCCAGATGAAGGTCGTGATGGGGATGATGGGGACGAGGGATTTGTGGGATGAAATTGGGAGGATGGGAGTGATTTTTCTCCTCTCATTCACCCCTTCACTGAGCAGGGGTGCTCTGGCTGCATTGTTCCCGGAATTCACCGTAATTCCACCAGGTTGGATTTTTTCCACCTGTTTTTTAGTGAGGCATTCGTGGAGCAGATGGTTTACCAACCAACCTTTTTGCAAGCACCCAGCGCCTTGAGAGTGAAAGATTGGGAACAAGGAGTAGGCATTCTATCATATATGATTACCCTGTCTCCCTTTCAGAAATGTTCCTATTTTTTGCCCTGATCCTTTTGACGGGTATTATATGAAAAAACAGAATTCCGGCTTACTGAACAAGGGACCCTGTTATGTTTACACCAATATTTGGGCAAGTCATGAGCCATAATCGGTTTCAACAAATTCTAAGTCACCTCCATTTCTATGATGCTCATGATCCTGCAAATGCGAACAACACAGATAAGATGAGGCGAATTAGGTTGGTCTTTGATCACCTGAGGCAAACCTTTCGTTCGTCATTTTATCCCTATAGAGACCTCGTCATAGACGAGAGTCTCGTGTTGTGGAGAGGGAATATTTCATTTTGGCAGTATATACCCACCAAAAGGCACCGTTTTGAGTCCAAGATCTTTGTTATGTGCGACTGTAGGACTGGATACGTGCAAGACATAGTCTTGTACACCGGTGCAGAGACAGACATAATAGAAGATCGGAGTATTGGACTGTCGGGAGCAGTGATAAAGACAATGATAGAAGACTACCTTCATAGTGGTCACGTCCTCCACCTGGACAACTGGTACACTAGCCCTCTTCTCGCTCGTTATCTTCACATGCATGAAACGGGAGTCTGTGGAACCGTGAAGGTGAACCGGCGTCACATGGCCAAGGTAGGGCGGAAACTTGGCAGGAATGAGGTTGTCTTCTTCAAAGCCAACAACATCCTTGCAACTGTGTGGAACCATAATAGAGAAGTAAGCCTCTTGTCAACGGTTCACCGCCCCTTGATGCACCGTACTGATTCCGTTGATTACAGGAGCGAGAACAGGCGTCACATTTGGAAACCTGAGTGTGTCATGGACTATAACATAAATATGCGCCTCGTGGACCAGTCAGACTCCATGATATCGACGGTAGAGTGTGCCAGGACCACGATGAAGTGGTATAAGAAACTGTTCTTTCACTTGCTAGACATCACTGCTCTGAATTGCCACCACCTTCACGCCATGACAACAGGAGTTCAGGAAACCTTTGAAGGGTTTGTGAGGGAGCTCACAAGAGAGATGTTTGCACGTTATGCTGTTGAAAGGCCCCAACATCGCACCCGCACTGCCCCTATTGCCGAAACTCCCCTGAGAATATCCAGCCGCCATTTCCCCACCCCTATCCCTCCCCAGCCAAACAGACCTAGGCCCCAACGCAGGTGTCACGTCTGTAGCAATTCCCGGGTGAGACTCACCACACAGAGGAAGGACACCCGCTATGAGTGTGTCGAGTGTGACGTGGGTCTCTGTATTCACCCATGTTTCAGCGAATATCACACCTTGATGCAATTCTAATATGGTGTGAATGTGATAGGACGCTGAAACTATGAAGTAAATGCGACAAACAGACGCTCAGTGAAATTATCAGCCATGTTGATCTGAAAATATTAGTATAAAGTGCATAGGGGTATAACATAAGAGCAAAAATTGTATGTAAGTGTATAAATATGCTGTAAGTGGAAACATAACTAGCGAGGGTTTTATGATGCGATATTCTGTCGCTCAGTGCAATAAATAAAGCCCGTAAATATGTAATTATTATTATTGGAAATGCTAACGGATATAATATAAGTTCAAATTATTGTAAGTGCTGAAATATATTCTAAGTCAAAATATTCCTAGCGTGTGTATAGAGATGCGATATCCTTGCGCTCAGTTGAATGAATAAGGCCCATCATTATGAAAATAGAAGTCAACAAGTGGGAAAGTGTGTAATATATGTGAAGAATTAGTATGTAAGTGTTTGAGTATTATGTTGGTCAAAACATTCATTGTGAGGGTATTTTCATGCGATATTCTGACGCTCACTTGAATAAATAATGCCAGTAAGTATGTATAGTGCAGTATAGGGGTGTAAACGTGTGTAATGTAAGTGGGAAAGTATAATTGGAGTGTAAAAATAAAGTAGAAGATGAAACATGAGTGGTTGAGATTGTGCTTGCTACATGAATATGCGCTAGCATTTCGCTAAATGCCCTCATAATGAATGTAAATAATTGAAAACATTTACAGTGGTGGAGGAAAGGTTCTGTGTAAAGGAAAAAATATTAGGAAAGTGATAAAACAATTGGGTATGTTGAAATACGAGTCATAGCGAGTGCGCTTAGTAAGCTGATGTGCGCTAAACTTATGCTGCATGTCATCATAATGAATGAAAACATCTGAAAACATTTTCAAACAGTAAAAATAGGTAAAATGTCAATGAAACAGAAGTATACAAGTAGAAAAAATGATATGTTGACTAATACAAGAAACTTAGCATATAGCATGTTACGACTCGGACCTAACTCGCTATGCTCACGCGATGGTACAATGCTTATTTTTCATATATATGTGTCTGAAATCCATTATATTGCTACTGTTATTGTTTATTAGTTCAAATTCAATAAATATAGAGGCGTTGTGTGTTGTGTCTCCCAGTATTTCCTACCATAGAAAACGTGAGCGCCTCACACAGCAATGATAGAATACAATACCTGGCGTGGGGGACCTCACCTGTTCCGACCACTTATGGACCACGGTAAGCCCTTTCTTGGTGATTTTCCTTTGTTTCTCAATCAAAGCGGAAGTTTTAGCCAAAAAAAAAAATTCCAAAATAGCTCGGGACTGGGGGATGTCGGAGGTGCGGAAAACCTCGGGACGTGACGGGTTAAACCAAAACTTTCTTGCATTATTCAAAGGATATGAGAAAGGCATGTATGCTTCCATGCCCGAGAGAATAACCTCTGTAATGCACAAGGAACACGCAAATGGCTCCCGGCCATGGAAGCAATAATCATTCCAGGGAAATTCAAAGAAGTACTGCCTGAGGGCCTCCCAAATTTGCAGCTCCAAAGAGCCACAGTCGCTATTTCTTTGGAGGATCCACACGCTGTACCAGAGCGATAGGACAGGTTAATGAAAAAAGG
>NC_136970.1:15184922-15221038 GCF_032717465.1 Coenobita brevimanus | reverse complement strand
AGGGCAGTGAAAAGGCGGGGGACAGGGTGACTTGGAGGCGATTTGTTTGTGGCCACCCCAAACGGGATTGAGGCGTCTGGCAATAGATAGATAGATAGATTTCTCCAAATAGATTAAAGGTAGCTAAAGTTATTCCTGTCTTTAAAGGGGGCAATCGAGGTGATGTGTCAAATTATCCCCCTATTTCTATACTTAACTCTTTAAGTAAAATATACGAACGTGTCATGACCGATAGACTTGAAGGATTTTTTGTAAGACATGTCAGTTTGGTTTTCGCAAAAATCTATCTCCACAAGTGGCCATCATACAATTAATAGACAAAAATTTGCAAGACCAGGGAAATGGAAAGTTTACCGTCAGTGTATTTTTAGATATTAAAAAAGCCTTTGACATTCTGGATCATAATATTTTGCTGAGAAAATTACATCATTACGGAATCCGGAATATATGTCACAACTAGTTCAAGAGTTATTTACATGACCGAAGTCAATGTACCATTATAAATAATTCAACTTCCAAGTTTTCCAAAGTTATCACAGGGGTCCCACAGGGCTCCACATTAGGCCCTCCGTTATTTCTGGCGTACATAAATGACATTGTTGAGTCCTCTAAAATCACGAAATTTACTCTCTTTGCTGATGACAGTAATATTACCCACTCTAAAAATGATATCGTCTCGCTAACTAGAATCATGAACTTTGAGCTAAATTTAGTATCCACATGGTTATTGGCCAATAAACTCTCCCTGAATGTAGAAAAAAAAACTCAGTATTTAGTATTTGCTGGCAACAAATCATTTAATGAAAATTTCAGTATAAAACTATGTGGCAAAAATATCCATAGATCATCCTCAGCTAAATAACTTGGTATATTTATTGATGAAGAGCTTACATGGAGGGACCATAGCAGTCACATTCAGAGTAAACTTGCAAAATCCTCTGGTATATTACATAAAGTAAATCACTTGTTTCCTTTAGATACACTCAAAACATTGTACTACACCTTGATTTATCCATACTTACAGTATTGTAATGTAGTGTGGGGGATGGCTGGAAAGACTACACTCAACTCCTTAGGTTTATTTCAAAAAAGAATTATAGGGATAATAGATGGGGCGAATTTGTATGATCACACTGCTCCAATATTCAAAAACTTAGGAATAATTAAAATCAGTGATATATATATACTGTATAAATATATATATATATATATATATATATATATATATATATATATATATATATTGAATGTCTTAAATTTATTCATGGTCAATTGCAGTCACATCATATATATATATATATATATATATATATATAGATGTATATATGTATATATATATATATATATATATATATATATATATATATATATATCTATCTATCTATTGCCAGACGCTTTAATCCCGTTTGGGGTGGCCACAAACAAATCGCCTCCAAGTCGCCCTGTCCCCCGCCATTTTACTGCCCTGCTCCCAACTCACACACCCCTCTCTCATATACCTCTCCACCCCATCCCTCCATCTCATCCTCGGCCTCCCCCTCCCTCTTCCCCCCTCCACCTCACTCACATACACTCTCTTCGTCAGTCTTTCACCCTCCATCCTCTCCACATGGCCAAACCACCTCAGTGTGTTCCTCATAACGCTTCCTATCACATCCACATCAACACCACAACGCTCCTTTATATCCTCATTCGTCAGCCTGTCTCTCCATGTGACTCCACAGGCTCCTCTTAGATAACTTATTTCCACTACTCTCACTCTTGACTTGTGTCCTTCCAACAACGTCCAAGCTTCACTTCCGTACGTTAGAGTTGGTATCACAATACTGTCATGTAGTAACTTTTTCACTTCCATGCTCACTTCCCTGTTTCTTATCACTGCTTTCAAAGAACCAGCAACCTTTCTTCCCTGCTGTACCCTTTCAAGCACTTCACCTTCTAAACCTCCATCCTTACTCATCACACTACCCAAGTACTTAAACGTACTCACATTTTCCAATTCCTCACCATCTAACCTCGCTGTACATTCACTGACTTCACCTCTCTCAAAGACCATCACTTTACTCTTCCCTACATTCACCTTTAGATTCCGTTTCTTACACACTATCCCAAACTCATCCACCAAGCCTTGCAGCTCCCCTTCGTCTTCACTCAACAACACAGTATCATCTGCAAACAACAGTACAAGAAGTTTCCAAACACTGTCCTCTCTCACCAGGGCCACTCCAACATCCAGTACCCTACCTTGTACCTCTTTTATTACCCCATCCATGTACAGATTGAACAACCATGGAGACATGACACATCCCTGTTTCAACCCAACTTTCAAAGAGAAAAACTCACTTAGTTCACCATCCACACGCACTGCAGCCTTCGCACCATCGTACATACTCTTCACAGCTTTCAACAACTTCCCATCTACTCCATATATTCTTAACACTTTCCACAATCCTTGTCTATCCACCCTGTCATATGCTTTCTCCAAATCCATGAAAGCCTCATACAACTTCTTTCCCTTCTCTAGAAACTTTTCCACTAAAGATCTAAGAATGAATATCTGATCTACACAACCTCTTCCCTTCCTAAAACCTCCCTGTTCTTCTCCAACTAATTTCTCTGTTCTTTCTCTAACTCTGTCAATAAGTATCCCACCATACACTTTTCCTATTATACTAAGAAGACAAATGCCCCTATGATTACCACACACTTCTTTTTCCCCTTTTCCTTTGTACAAGGGAATAACTATACCTGACTTCCAGTCCTCCGGGACTCTACCTTCCTCCCAGGCCAATCTGCACACCTTCCACATCCGTTCTACTACTATCTCTCCCCCATGCTTGAGCATTTCACCACACACTCCACCAATTCCTGGGGCTTTCCCCGATTTCACTTTCTTCATTGCTTCCACAACTTCTATCCTACTGCTTTCTTCCTGTCTTCTCACCTCCCTCCTTCTCCCAGCCATTCCCCAGCCACTTATACTCGCATTACTTCCATCCTCTACGTTCAACAAATCCTTAAAGTGTTCTCTCCATCTGCTCACTTTTTCTCCCTTCTCCACTAGTAATATACCATTTTTATTTTTCACTCCCCTGCTATCTTCACTTCCACCCTGTCTTACTCTTTTCACCTCTTTCCAGAACATTTTCTTACAGTCCCTCCACTTTACACTCAAATTCCTTCCAAATTCCTCATCCACTCTCTTCTTACTCTTGCTTACTAATCAATATATATATTGAATGTCTTAAATTTATTCATGGTCAATTGCAGTGACATCATACATTTGAATTTTCTCAAGCATTCGAAATATATAACATGAATACAAGAAATAGGTACCATCTTACACCTGTGTTTCCAAAAATAGAGGCTCAAAAGAGATTTGTGACTTATTTTGGTTGTGTGAACCGGAATGAACTTCCAGACGACATAAGACAGCTAACTAACAAAGTAACTTTCAAAATGAGTATAAAAAATTGTATTGTAAATAGCTACTGAATTATGACTTAATCATATGTATATGTAAATATATAGATGTAATTGATATGTGATGTGAATGGTAAAGTGACTTTGTTATTCTGTACGTGTACAATCTGTATTATTTTCATACATGTTAATTCATATGTACTTGAAAATTTGTCTGTCATGCACTTATCTCATTAGTTTCATGTTACTCTATTTTACTAGGGGCCTGTCAAAAATGGTTCCATTTAACAGGCCCAGCCATGACAATGTATAATTTAATATTATTTACCTTGTGTTATGTATTAATATGGCTAAATAAACAATTTGAATTGAATTGAATTGAACAGTTATGCAAACGTTAACCAGTCCTCCAGATCCACTTCTGTTGCTTATTGGGTCAAATCGTAAGGCCCTTTATGTAAACCCTAATTGTTATGGTCAATTAGCAACAACGTTTGTTTGTGCTGCTGCCTGTCCTTTTCTCAGTATGCTGGGGTAAACTGACATAACAGATGGTTAACTCTCTCTCTCTCACTCTCTCTCTCTCTCTCTCGAAATCGGTCAGCCTGTCGTCATGTCATCTCTCCCTCATACATAATATACCAACACTTCACGAAGGAACTATGTCTTCCTCACACTTCATTAACATAACAACTCCCTTTTTCACTCACAGTATGCAAATTACTTATGAATATTACTTAGCTTGTGTCAGTAAGTGCCTTAAGAATTCACCAATGACTGATGAAATGAGAGAGAGAGAGAGAGAGAGAGAGAGAGAGAGAGAGAGAGAGAGAGAGAGAGAGAGAGAGAGACAATAACCTGACGACTGAGGCTAAAAGACAGCAGGGTCGGTAAGAAAATAAATCATGGCGTCCGCTGGAGTCATACGTCAAGATTTACGTGCAGAGAGTGTAAATGCCTTTATCTCTCACACCACCTCAATTCCTAATAAGTGGATATAATTTGGATCAAACATATGAACTTTTTTTTATTGTTTTATTATGTTTCCTTATTACTATGCAGAAAATTACCCCCCCCCTCCTCTCTCTCTCTCTCTCTCTCTCCATGTACCCGCACACAAAGCCTCCTTCTCACATATTCACCAACCAGCCAGATTTTCAGCAATTTTCCGCCGCCACTAAGTTTCTTAAAAAATACAAAAGCACACAAAGACCTATGAGACGCAGACAGAATTAACGGAAATTATCATAGTACTGTTTCCCTGATAATAGTACGTATGAGAAAAAATATATAATTAATCAGCTCCACTACATTTCATCGTGTGTGTGTGTGTGTGTGTGTGTGTGTGTGAGAGAGAGAGAGAGAGAGAGAGACTTTGGCGGCTGGACAACAGTGAAAAGTCAAGTGCGAGACTGACCCTTTCTCCCCTCCACACACACAAATGTAGACACAAGTCACATATACTGTATGACCACCGTATAAACTGTTTATCAAGTGTGCCATAACAGAGATACTACTGTGACTTCATATAGTAAGTCTGTTCCATACCACAGCTAAAGGATATGATTTGATAGGTTTGTGAACAAACCCCCCCTGGGGGTAGGGGATTTTTTCAAGAATACTCCCCCAGTATCCCTGCTTGTCGTAAAAGGCGACTAAAAGGGTTGGCGGAGGGTTAGTGCCCCTCAACGGAAAACAACTAACTAAAAAAACAAACAAGAAGCCTCGGACAAGGACTGACCAAACGATGACGACCCAGGACCGGACAAAGGACTTGGTAATGGGTACATGGAATGTAAGAGGAGCGAATGATGAGGTGAAAGAGAGAGAGATTGTCCAGGTGCTTGAGGGTGCGAAATTGGATGTATGTGGAATAACTGAAACAAAATGGAGAGGACAAAGTGTGAGAGAATGGGAGTATGGATGGGGTATATGTGCAGGAGTAGGTGAGAATGAGAGGGCAAAGGAAGGAGTATGTATAGTTGTGAGTTAAAGATGGAAGAAGAGCATAAGACAGTATGGATCAGTTGGGTCAAGGATTGTGTGGGTAAAATTGAAAGTTGGAATACAAATGTGGGCGATTGTGTGTGTGTATGCGCCAACGCAAGATCGTGCTAGAAGAGTGAGAGAAGAGTTCTGGACAAATGTAGAAGTGTGCATGGAAAAGTTTGGAAGGAATGAGAGAGTGTTTTTGATCGGTGATATGAATGGTAAAGTTGGGAATGTGAAGGTGGATGAAATAGTTGGTGAGTGGGGTGTGCCTGCTGAGATAGATGAGAATGGGAGTGCGTTAGTGGACATTTGTGCTGGGAGGGAGTTGGTGATAACCAATACTCTCTTCAGGCATAAAATGATCCACAGGTATACATGGCGAGTGATGAGAAGGGTGGGTGGTGAACTGAATGAAAGGAAGGCAATGATTGATTATGTGTGTGTGGATGAAAGGATGCGAAGATGTGTAATGGATGCAAGAGCTTATAGAGGTTGGGGGAGTGGACTTTCTGACCACTACTTGGTGGTGGCCAGAATTAGGATTCAAGTAAGATGGAGGAATAGAAGAAGGGAAAGACGAGAGGAAGGAGCAGTTTCAAGGAGGGTGGAAAGGTTACAAGAGGATGAGAAAAAGGGAGAGTATAAGAGAGAAGTGGAAGAACGATTGGGCAAATATGAACTGGAGCAGATGGGAGACGTGGAAGGTGTGTGTAGGATATTTACAGAAGAAATATGTGCAGCATGTGATGTGGTGTGTGGAAGGAAGAGAAGACGGAGAGGGGTGCAAGGAACAGCGTGGTGGACTGAAGAGGTGAGACAGGCTGTGGCACAAAAGAAGAAAGCATACAATGAATGGATGAGAAATAGGGGCGTGGAAGAAGTTGAGAGGCGGAAGAGAGAGTTATATGCAGAAAGAAAAAGAGAGGTGAGAATATTAGTAAGAGAGAGTAAGAAGAGAGTGGATGAGGAATTTGGAAGAAATTTGAGTGTAAAGTGGAGGGACTGTAAGAAAATGTTCTGGAAAGAGGTGAAAAGAGTAAGACAGGGTGGAAGTGAAGTTAGCAGGGGAGTGAAAGATAAAAATGGTAGATTACTAGTGGAGAAGGGAGAAAAAGTGAGCAGATGGAGAGAACACTTTAAGGAATTGTTGAACATAGAGGATGGAAGTAATGCGAGTATAAGTGGCTGGGGAATGGCTGGAAGAAGGAGGGAGGTGAGAAGACAGGAAGAAATCAGTAGAATAGAAGTTGTGGAAGCAATGAAGAAAGTTAAATCGGGGAAAGCCTCAGAAATTGATGGAGTGTGTGGTGAAATGCTCAAGCATGGGGGAGAGATAGTAGTAGAATTGATGTGTAAAATGTGCAGATTGGCCTGGGACGAAGGAAGAGTCCCGGATGATTGGAAGTCAGGTATAATTATTCCCTTGTACAAAGGAAAAGGGGAAAAAGAAGTGTAATGTAATCATAGGGGCATTTGTCTTCTTAGTATAATAGGAAAAGTGTATGGTGGGATACTTATTGACAGAGTTAGAGAAAGAACAGAGAAATTAGTTGGAGAAGAACAAGGAGGCTTTAGGAAGGGAAGAGGTTGTGTAGATCAGATATTCTTTCTTAGATCTTTAGTGGAAAAGTTTCTAGAGAAGGGATAGAAGTTGTATGCGGATTTCATGGATTTGGAGAAAGCATATGACAAGGTGGATAGACAAGGATTGTGGAAAGTGTTAAGAATATTTGGAGTAGATGGGAATTTGTTGAATGCTGTGAAGAGTATGTACGATGGTGCGAAGGCTGCAGTGCGTGTGGATGGTGAACTAAGTGAGTTTTTCTCTTTGAAAATTGGGTTGAAACAGGGATGTGTCATGTCTCCATGGTTGTTCAATCTGTACATGGATGAGGTAATAAAAGAGGTACAAGGTAGGGTAGTGGATGTTGGAGTGGCCCTGGTGAGAGAGGATAGTGTTTGGAAACTCCCTGCACTGTTGTTTGCAGATGGTACTGTGTTGTTGAGTGAAGACGAAGGGGAGCTGCAAGGCTTGGTGGATGAGTTTGGGATAGTGTGTAAGAAACGGAATCTAAAGGTGAATGTAGGGAAGAGTAAAGTGATGGTCTTTGAGAGAGGTGAAGTCAGTGAATGTACAGCGAGGTTGGATGGTGAGGAATTGGAAAATGTGAGTACGTTTAAGTACTTGGGTAGTGTGATGAGTAAGGATGGAGGTTTAGAGGGTAAAGTGCTTGAAAGGGTACAGCAGGGAAGAAAGGTTGCTGGTTCTTTGAAAGCAGTGATAAGAAACAGGGAAGTGAGCATGGAAGTGAAAAAGTTACTACATGACAGTACTGTGATACCAACTCTAACGTATGGAAGTGAAGCTTGGACGTTGTTGGAAGGACACAAGTCAAGAGTGAGAGCAGTGGAAATGAGTTATTTAAGAGGAGCCTGTGGAGTCACATGGAGAGACAGGCTGACGAATGAGGATATAAAGGAGCGTTGTGGTGTGGATGTGGATGTGGTAGGAAGCGTTATGAGGAACACACTGAGGTGGTTTGGCCATGTGGAGAGGATGAAGGGTGAAAGACTGACGAAGAGAGTGTATGTGAGTGAGGTGGAGGGGGGAAGAGGGAGGGGGAGGCCGAGGATGAGATGGAGGGATGGGGTGGAGAGGTATATGAGAGAGGGGTGTGTGAGTTGGGAGCAGGGCAGTGAAATGGCGGGGGACAGGGCGACTTGGAGGCGATTTGTTTGTGGCTACCCCAAACGGGATTGAGGCGTCTGGCAATAGATAGATAGATAGTGAACAAAAGACCTTTGCTCTACCACTTTATACTACCACTGTGGCATCACTATACCACTGTGCCCTATCAGAGAGACAGCTGAAACAAAATATATGTAGTAAGGCTGTTCCATACCACATCTACAGGAAGCTGTTCATACAATCACTGAAAATACACCGTAGGTAAAATGATAGGGAATGTGATTATAGGAAATATTATCCTGAGTATATAACCATAAACACTTGTAATTCATGCAAAGACTTATGCCACAGAATTTGTAGTGAAGAACAGTATAAACTGGCATAATTATAAGAGAGACAGATAGAAACAGATAATAGATAGATGATTAAAGAGAGAGAGAGAGAGAGAGAGAGAGAGAGAGAGAGAGAGAGAGAGAGAGAGAGAGAGAGAATCACTAATTGCCACTCTGGGGGGAGAAAAGGTTGATGTCCCAAATTTAACCTCTCTCTCTCTCTCTCTCTCTCTCTCTCTCTCTCTCTCTCTCTCTCTCTCTCTCTCTCTCTCTCACCTTTTGTTATATTTTTTTCTGCGCAAAATTTTCTGTTTAATTTCATATTTATTTCCATTTCTCTCCTCCCCCTCCCTTTCCCCCCTCTTCCTCCCTCTTCCACTCCTCCTCCTCCTCCTCCTCCTCCTTCTCCTCCTGCTCCTTCTCCTGAGCATCCACACTGTGCATTGTGCAGTTTCCACGTTATGTCTACAGACGCCCCATTAACTCAACGTACCCGTTCATAATGTCATGTCGTAGTTATTAATTTATTTGATTACCTTCTCTTTCAGGTTATTCAGAGTGGTAGCTTATAAAGTATTATAGAATGTGACTTGTCCTTTCCAGTCTTTCCTGTGAAATTTCCATGTCAGTGTTTCCATGCTGCATGGTGTTTTCTCTCAGTTTTTCCTGGAGGGTTTGGAGGTGGGGGGAGCCTTCTTATTTTACCGTCCATATCCTTCAGCATGTACAGTTAGATCTTGGAGTCATAGTCTATTCTGTAACAAGCTGCCTCGAAAGGACCATAAAGGTCGGTTGCTGTTCACTTTCCTTTGTATTCCTTTGTATTCTTCCTCCTCCTTACCTTGACATACAACTTCTTCTCAGGCACGTTATCCATCAACATGCAGACATTAGCATATTAGTGGCATATACATAAAACAAAATTACACATATTCATATATCCAAGAGGAGTAGACTGTAGCACCAGTCGAGCAGGGCAGTACTCCCGAGGTGGATGGAAAGCTGATGACAGGGAGTGCTGGAGCTCCCGTTTCATCAGCCCTCAGGACTAGTTCCTGACCATCCCCCTTTGCTGAACTTTTGCAGTGTCTCAGTTACACAGAGAGTAGGCCAGCATGCTCTCCAGTACAAATTTCTCTGTCTACACCAAACTACATGCACAGTACACACTACACTTCCTATTCAAAATTCAACAAAAATGGCGTCTCTTCATCAAGCCTCGGAGTCCCCAGGGGGGGGGGACCATAAATGCCCCCACCATCCGCCCCTCTCCCGGTGACGACTCGAGGTACCTGGAACCACTGTCTGACTCTCTTCTTCATTTCTGCAACATTTGCGGCCTTTCCTCTAACTTTCGCTCTGTTGAGCACCACCTTTCCTCGTCTAAACCTCACCTTCTTTTTCTAACGGAGACTCAGCTGTCTGAGGCAACTGACAGCAAACCCTTTTCTGTATCCTCCTACTTTCTCTATACTCATTTCAAAGCCAAAGGTGGCTGTTGTGTATATATACACAACGACTTATCTTGCTCTCGTGTTCCTGAACTCGATTCTTCTGAATTCTCTACACTCTGGCTTCGGCTTTCCTGTCATTCTCTGACTAAATATATCTGTGAGGTTTACTTATCCCCTAATTCTACTATCAAAAATTCTTCGACTATCTTACTTCTACGATGGAACACATTCTACCCATTTCTCCTTTCTCTGAAATCTGCATTCTAGAGGATTTCAATGTTCACCACCACCTTTGGCTCTCCTCTCCTTTCACGGATCCACCTGGTGAACAAGCCTACATCTTTTCTATCCTTAATGACCTAGAGCAGCTTGTACAGCACCCTACCCATATCCCTGACCGCCTTGGAGAGAGCTCCAACATACTTGACCTCTTCCTCACAACTAATCCTTCTGCTTACTCTGTTAATCTTTTCTCTCTGTTGAGCTCCTCCGATCACAACCTTATTACCTTAACCTGTCCTATCACTCTGGTACGGGCTGTGGACCCTCCAGGGAAACGTCGTCTGTGGCATTTTGGAGCCGCGGACTGGGAGGCCCTCAGGCAGTACTTCTTTGATTTTCCCTGGAATGATTATTGCTTCCATGGCCGGGAGCCATCTGAGTGTGCCTTGCACATTACGGAGGTTATTCTCTCGGGCATGGAAGCATACATTCCTTTCTCATATCCTTTGACTAATGCAAGAAAGCCTTGGTTTAATCACAATTGTTCTAATGCTGTCCGCAACAAGGAGAGGGCCTACAAAAGGTACCGGAGCCAACCCACCCCTGAATCACTTCATCTTCACGTTTCTGCCTGGAATCGTGCTAAGTCTGTTCTTCGCTCTACTAAAAATAATTTCATCCATACTAAATGCTCTCAACTCTCCAACTCGAATTCTTCCCACTCCTTCTGGCACCTTGCCAAAAATCTTTCTAACAACTTTACCTCATCATCCTTCCCTCCTCTTTTCTAATCTGATGGTTCTGTAGCTATTTCTTCTACTGATAAAGCAGATCTCTTCGCACAGACTTTCTCCTCCAATTCCACCTTAGACAATTCCGGTGCTGTTCCTCCATCACTTCCCCCCTCTGACTTCCTCATGGCTGACATTAAAATTTCTTCAGTTGATGTATTTTCTGCCATCACCGGCCTCAGCACTAACAAGGCATATGGGCCTGATGGGGTCCCTGCTGTTGTTCTCAAGAACTGTGCTTCTGTGCTTACACCCTGCCTAGGCAAACTCTTTCGCCTTTGTCTGTCAACTTGTACCTTTCCTTCTTGCTGGAAGTTTGCTCTCATTCAGCCAGTCCCAAAGAAGGGTGACCACTCCCAACCCTCCAACTATCGTCCAATTGCTTTAACCCCTTAACCGCGGGGCGTCACTTTTGTGACGCTCGGCCACAATGGATCATACCACGGGGCGTCACTTTTGTGATTCTGTGTTATTTTGAATTATCCTGGGCTCTCAAGTGGTGGCTTGTATCATCTATCAGTACTACCAATGTCCAACACTAGTCAGCACTCCAAATCTCATCTGTACTCCCATCCATTGTTGACAATTTAGCGATTTTACCCCCTTCGTGACTCCCCTCCCTACCTGCCCTCCATTAGCCTGTCTTCTCACCTCCCACGCGCACTGCGCTACGCAAATTTCCCCCGGATTTTTCCACAGATTTCACCCATTCAAATAAGCCCTATGCCCTATACTTATACAAAATAATATATACCAAAAAAAAAAACAGGTAAGTGATAGTGTTAAACACCAGGAATTGGCTAATTATCACCTGACAACACCTCACGTGCATTCATTCACTACATTACCACGGTAATTTCCCCTCTGAATTATCCTTGTAATCGATGTCTGTAATAAAAATATATATCAGAAAGGAAGGGAGAAGCCTAAGTGACATTTACATTCACCTGGAACTACCTATTTCTTTATGTATTGCCGAGATTTTCTACCTATAAAAAATTAGCATGTAAGTTAGCAGCAGTCAGCCTAAGTGTCATTGTCAACCCTTCCCTTCTCAGATAAGCCACGGCATTTACTTCCTTGTCCTCCGCTGTAGTGAAACAATGTCGCACTCGCGCCCCGCCATTCCTGCCGCTTCTGCGCCCATTGCAAAGGGCCCTGTGACCTCTACCCCTAAGAAAAGTAGTGAGGGAAGCAGGAAAGGCCTTAGTGACTCTGCAGTGGCACGTGAACTGGCAGAATTCTCCATGGTTATGATGGACAGTGACTTTGACGATTCGGGTGAATCGTGTGATGAGCCGGGTGAGGTTATCGTGCCAGAAACAGCTACAACGAGTGCTTCAGTGTCAGAATTAGTGTCTAGCTCCAAGGGAAAGGAGCCTTTAGTGCAGCAAGGACAGGAATTTGGGAAGGGAGTGAAAAGGCGGCATGTTAGCCCCAGAACAATGCCCCCACGTGACCCAGCCCGCCATGAGTCACGAGTGCATTCACCTCCCTGTTCCCCAAGCCCCACTTCACTAATTTCTTCATCATCGTTGGCTGAGTTATCTCCGGAGTCTTCGTCGTTGGAGTCACCACCAACATCAACAGTGAAGGCAGGCCGTGGAGGTAGAGGTAAATCAAGGAGAGTGAAAAGTAGTGTAGCTAGTAGGGTAAAGGCTGCTAGTGCTGTATGGCAACCTAGGGTCAGTGCGAGTGACCTTGACCGAGATAAATCTGACTCACAGCCAACCTCCACCACCACCACCATCACCCGCCCTACACCGCCACGACAGGGAATCCTGGACGCCTTCGCGTGGACGGAAGGGTCAGATTTTGTGCCTGAAAATTTAGTATTTGATGAGAGCTCCTCAGGAGTTCAGCCTGCCTTCACTATTGACGAAAATGCTGATTGTGTGGACTACCTTTTGGCCTTCCTAGATGACGAAGTCATGCAGCACATATGTGATGAGAGACCAACAGGTATGAATCACAATGTGCTGCAAGTGGTACAGGTGCAGCCAAGATGCAACAGTGGTCCATGCTGGGAGTGCAGGAGCTGTATGTGTTATTTACCCTCATGCTTCTCATGCCACACTCCAAGAAGCATGAGTTGGAAGAATACTGGTCCATGGATCCCTTACTACCCTCACCCACCTTCAATAAGTACATGGCCAGAGATCGCTTCCGGAACATCATGGGAAACCTGCACTTTGCCGACAACGATGTACCTTCCCAAACCGACCCACTCTGGAAGATCCGGGAGATTCTGAGCAGAATGAAGGATAAGTTTATGTCATTCTTCCACCCCTTTCAGAAGGTTGTCATTGACGAGTCTTTGGTTTTGTTCAGAGGACATCTTCGGTTTGTTCAGTACATTCCAAGCAAACGCCATCGCTTTGGAATTAAGTTCTTTGTACTGTGTGACTGTAAGACGGGGTACATCCTTGACTTCGTCATATATTCAGCCAGCACTGTCGATCTGGATAAAACACACCCCCTTGGCTTCTCAGGCTGTGTAGTGAAAGTGCTCCTAGAAAAGTATTTTGGTGGGAATCATGTGCTGTATACAGACAACTACTATACAGCACCAAAACTTGCCAAATACCTTTCTGAGCACGGCATTGGCTCCTGCGGCACTGTGAAAAGTAATTGTGCCCACTTCCCCAAATTCCCAGAGGCAGGAACCTCGCAGCGAGGAGACGTGCACCTACGCAAGTCTGAGAAGATGCTGCCAATACGGTGGCATGACAAGAGGGTCGTGCACATGCTCACCACCGTACATAAGGGGGAGATGAGAGACAGTGGGAAGGTCGACCGTAGGACAGGCGAACCTGTGATGAAACCTGATGCTGTGTTGGACTATAATATCAACATGCGGCTGGTGGACAAGTCCGACATGATGATTGGTGAGATCGACTGCCTCAGGAAGAATACTAGGTGATACAGGAAAGTTTTTCTGCATCTCATAGATATGACGATGCTGAACGCCTTCATCCTGTACAAGATGAAGGTCAAGTCACCCAAGTTCTTCTCCCTGAGGTTGTTCGCCAGGACTTGTAATTCACCGGGTCGGTCAGGATCACTTGATGGTCAGCTTTTACCCTCCCGGAAGGGAGCTGAGAGCTCATATAGTCCGATCTAAGGGCAAGGCTGTGACCTTCACACACGCACACACCCGTCCCCTTGCTCAAGGGGGACAGTAACCACCCACTTCGTCAGTGAAACTTTTCGCAACCTGAGCGAGGCGCGAACTCCCGTCCACCAGTTGGCAAGCGGGAACGTTACCACTGCACCAGCAGCTGCTGGAAAGATATGGTAGGGTGGCAGCAGCAACTCCAAAGCGCCATCCAGTAACACTTCCCGACCGACTTGAGCAGAGGACATATATGGATCAGCACAGACTTGAGCTTATGCCTGCCACAGGGAAAAGGAAGGCTGCAATTCGCAGGTATCAGGTATGTGCACATACCACCCGCCGCACACCTGAGCACAAACGCACCTCTTGGCAGTGCGCTGAGTGCCAGGTTCCCCTCTGTGTTACCTGCTTCTTCGATTACCACAGCCAGAAGCAGTTCTAACAGTGCAAGTGTGAAAGCAGAATAATTTGGAAACAATGGGTAAATAATGTGTAAATAGCAGGTGAAAGCAATGGATGATCAGTACATATGACTGAACAGTGTATTATAGTTTTATCTTACTGAAAGTGACAGTGAATAACATAGTGTAAGTAAAATAGAAGGGTAAATAATGAAGATTGAATAGAAAATGTAAATAGTAATGTAAGTAATTAGTAATATAAGAATATGAGTACAAATAATTTGTTATAACAGTGAAAGTGAATCCGTGGCTCTCTACGTATTTTACTGAATGAAAAATTGAATGACTTCAGTGACAATAACCTAATACGACTGAAGGAAATTTATGGAGAAAGACTCCAAATATATATAAGTGTGATATAGTAATAGAAATATAAAGTGTGAGGGGTTTTATGAATAATAAATGACAGAGTACCGAGAACGAAGTAGCGCAAGTGCGACGATCAGACGCGCTCGTAATTTCCAGTGCTTTCACAGTGGTTTTTTTTTGGAGTATGGATCCCAAACTACTTGAAAATCATAGAATGGTGTTTATAGTGTTTATATCTGGCTGTGGTAATCATATTACGGGTTGTCGGGAAGCATAAAGTGGAGACTTCGTTACCCTAATTCAGAGGTCTCCACAAGTCCTACGGTAACTGACGAAGGCTCAACAAACATTCCAGGAGAAAGCTGAAGGTATGTGCCATAAGCATATGTAATTTTAATATTCTAAGACTAATAACTGATTTTTGGCAAATATTTTTTGAGAGTCTGTCGGAGCCCGAATAACTCCGCGGGACACGCAAAACATTGGTAAACATGCCCGCAGTGTAGGGGTTAACGTCCTGTAATTCAAAAGTTTTCGAGTCAATTCTCAATAGAAAAATTTTAAGGCATCTTTCCTATCACAATCTTCTTTCCGATCGTCAGTATGGGTTCCGTCAGGGACGCTCCACTGGCGATCTTCTCACCTACCTTTCAGACTCCTGGTCATTCTCCTTTCGGGACTTTGGCGAAAGCTTTGCCATTGCACTTGACATCTCAAAGGCTTTTGATCGAGTCTGGCATAAATCTTTAATTTCCAAACTACCCTCCTACGGTTTCTATCCTTCTATCTGTGCCTTCATCGCTAGCTTCCTTTCTGGTCGTTCTATAGCCGCTGTTGTAGACGGCCATCGTTCTTCTCCTAGATCTATCAACAGTGGTGTTCCTCAGGGCTCTGTCCTATCACCAACTCTTCCTTTTATTCATCAATGATCTTCTAAGCTGTACATCTAACCCTATCCACTCATACGCTGATGACTCCACCCTTCACCTTTACATTCGGTTCCCGCAATGCCCATCTCAACAGTTACTTCAACAAACAAGGGATGAGACTATGGCACACTTAATGTCTGACTTGGCTCGTATCTCTGACTGGTGTAAAAATAATATGGTTGTTTTTAATGCATCTAAGACTCAGTTCTTATACCTATCAACCCGACAAAATCTTCCACATGTATACCCACTAATGTTTAATAATATTCAGCTTAATCCTGCATCATCCTTGAACATGCTTGGGGTTTCATTTACTCGGACTTATCTTGGAAAGATCATATTACATCTCTTGTAAAATCTGCTTCCAAGAGATTGGGTGTGCTAAGCCGACTCCGCTCTTCTTTACCCCTGCACAATTGTTGACTCTGTACAAGGGTTTTATCCACCCCTGTGTGGAGTACAACTCTCATGTGTGGGGAGGCTCCCCACATATAGCTCTTCTCAATAGGGTGGAGTCAAAGGCTTTTCGTCTCATTAACTCTCCTCCTCTTACTGACTACTTTCAACCTCTGTCTCTTCGCCGCACTGTTGCATCTTTATCTCTTTTCTATCGCTACTTTAATGGTCACTGCTCCTCTGAACTGTCTGCTTGCATTCCTCCACCTCTACGACGGGCGCGTAGCACCCGTCTGGCAGCAAACTCTCATCCCTTTTCTGTCCAACTCTCTAATGCAAGAGTTAACCGCTTCTCCAAGTCTTTCATTTATGCAACAGGTCAGCTCTGGAACTGTCTCCCTCTGTCTGTATTTCCTGCTGCCTATGATCTCCAGTCTTTCAAACGCAGTGTGTCCAGGCATCTCAAAATGATCGGATCCTGAATTTGGCTCTCTATTGTATTTTGTTTTTCTCTTGGAGGGAACTGTTACTGTGGGCTCATGGCCTTTGGTTCCTTCTTCCTCGCATAAAAAAAAAAAATATCCACACAAATCAATAGACAGCAACTCCACACCACATATGCATTTTACTCCTATTATGCCGGCCGTGTCAACTGTCGCCATTCGGTGCCAGTGTCGCTGACATCAGTATGGAGTGTATCATTTAAAAAATGCTCAATATTTTGGAAAGAGAACAGTCTCTGGCATCGTACATGAACCCTCTCAACCATCGTAAGCATTCAAGCTGTCAGTAAATCACGCACTTGAGGCATGACAAGCAATCAGCCTGTCAATCTGCACATCACGTGCTTCAACCATGTCCGGGCGTAGGTATTTGTATCTCAAAACGACCCAGAAATAGAGACATTCTCCTTCATTCCAAATTATATTTACAACTAGATGCATCCATAAATAAAATGAACAAAAATTTCCAAACAAAAAATATTCTTTTTATTCTCAAATTATACATATTATGCATACAATTAGTTTATAATACATTATTCAATTAATTATTTTCAACCATTTTAGCAGCATAAAAGGTGGTTAGGTGGCGAAAATAACGATATACCATTGTCCATAATGTTATCTTCGCTTTGTTTAAATTTTACTGTCAAGCAGTCATTTCATGTATTTTTGGGTGAAATGTAATGACCCATGGGATGGGTTTGGGAAGCTAAAAACCTCATTGGCAGGTGCGTCTGTCACCTATCTTCAGGTCTAGAAGAAAATCGATTTTCGAAATTCGAAAAAACGGCCTCGGGGCCAACCAGGAGGGGAAGGGTAACTAATATATTAGCTCTTGGCATTTAAACAGTTGCTTTTTTCCCTTCTTCCATTCTCTCTCTCTCTCTCTCTCTCTCTCTCTCTCTCTCTCTCTCTCTCTCTCTCTCTCTCTCTCTCTCTCTCTCAAGAATTGAAATTTTGAGTGAGGACGAGAGTGAGTGAGAGGGGAAGGTGGAGGAAAGGAGATACAAAGAGAGAGGGAGAGGAAGAAAAGTAGGTAAGGGAAGGGGAAGGGAGTGAGAAATGAGACTGGAGAGGAAGGTGAGGTACGACAATGGGAGAGTGAAAGGAGGTAAGAGGAATGGTGGAGAGAAGGGGGAAGGATTGAAGAGAGAAATGGAAGAAAACGAAGTAAATGAGAGAACTGTTCGAGATAAGACATAATGAAATCTGGGGAAGGAACTGAGGAGATGAATATTTTTTTTTTTTTTTTTTTTTGCCTATCGACCATTGAGGCCGGAGCCCCTGGTCATTAAGGCAAAATTATATATATGTATATACATTGACACACACACACACACACACACATACATATGTATATATATATAAATATATATATATATATATATATATATATATATATATATATATATATATATATATATATATATATATATTTTATACATCATGCACACGTACATATATATATATATATATATATATATATATATATATATATATATATATATATATATATATATATATATATATATATATATATAATATTTGTTATTTTATAATTATTATTATTTTTTCATTTTTTTTATTATTTTTTTTATTATTTATATTTTTAACCTTATATTACTTATAAACAAAAATCTATCTATCTATCTATTGCCAGATGTCTCAATCCCGTTTGGGGTGGCCACAAACAAATCGTCTCCAAGTCGCCCTGTCCCCCGCCATCTCACTGCCCTGCTCCCAACTCACACACCCCTCTCTCATATACCTCTCCACCTCATCCCTCCATCTCATCCTCGGCCTCCCCCTCCCTCTTCCCCCCTCCACCTCACTCACATACACTCTCTTCGTCAGTCTTTCACCCTCCATCCTCTCCACATGGCCAAACCACCTCAGTGTGTTCCTCATAACGCTTCCTATCACATCCACATCCACACCACAACGCACCTTTATATCCTCATTAGTCAGCCTGTCTCCCCATGTGACTCCACAGGCTCCTCTTAAATAACTCATTTCCACTGCTCTCACTCTTGACTTGTGTCCTTCCAACAACGTCCAAGCTTCACTTCCGTACGTTAGAGTTGGTATCACAATACTGTCATGTAGTAACTTTTTCACTTCCATGCTCACTTCCCTGTTTCTTATCACTGCTTTCAAAGAACCAGCAACCTTTATTCCCTGCTGTACCCTTTCACGCACTTCACCCTCCAAACCTCCATCCTTACTCATCACACTACCCAAGTACTTAAACGTACTCACATTTTCCAATTCCTCACCATCCAACCTCGCTGTACATTCACTAACTTCACCTCTCTCAAAGACCATCACTTTACTCTTCCCTACATTCACCTTTAAATTCCGTTTCTTACACACTCTCCCAAACTCATCCACCAAGCCTTGCAGCTCCCCCTCGTCTTCACTCAACAACACAGTATCATCTGCAAACAACAGTACAGGGAGTTTCCAAACACTATCCTCTCTCACCAGGGCCACTCCAACATCCACTACCCTACCTTGTACCTCTTTTATTACCCCATCCATGTACAGTTTGAACAACCATGGAGACATGACACATCCCTGTTTCAACCCAACTTTCAAAGAGAAAAATTCACTTAGTTCACCATCCACACGCACTGCAGCCTTCGCACCATCGTACATACTCTTCACAGCATTCAACAACTTCCCATCTACTCCATATATTCTTAATACTTTCCACAATCCTTGTCTATCCACCCTGTCATATGCTTTCTCCAAATCCATGAAAGCCGCATACAACTTCTTTCCCTTCTCTAGAAACTTTTCCACTAAAGATCTAAGAATGAATATCTGATCTACACAACCTCTTCCCTTCCTAAAGCCTCCCTGTTCTTCTCCAACTAATTCCTCTGTTCTTTCTCTAACTCTGTCAATAAGTATCCTACCATACACTTTTCCTATTATACTAAGAAGAGAAATGCCCCTATGATTACCACACACTTCTTTTTCCCCTTTTCCTTTGTACAAGGGAATAATTATACCTGACTTCCAATCCTCCGGGACTCTACATTCCTCCCAGGCCAATCTACACATTTTCCACATCCATTCTACTACTATCTCTCTCCAATGCTTCAGCATTTCACTACACACTCCATCAATTCCTGGGGCTTTCCCCGATTTAACTTTCTTCATTGCTTCCACAACTTCTATCCTACTGATTTCTTCCTGTCTTCTCACCTCCCTCCTTCTCCCAGCCATGCCCCAGCCACTTATACTCGCATTGCTTCCATCCTCTGTGTTCAACAATTCCTTAAAGTGTTCTCTCCATCTGCTCACTTTTTCTCCCTTCTCCACTAGTAATCTACCATTTTTATCTTTCACTCCCCTGCTAACTTCACTTCCACCCTGTCTTACTCTTTTCACCTCTTTCCAGAACATTTTCTTACAGTCCCTCCACTTTACACTCAAATTCTTTCCAAATTCTCATCTACTCTCTTCTTGCTCTCTCTTACTAATCTTTTCACCTCTCTCTCTCTTTCTACATATAACTCTCTCTTCCGCCTCTCAACTTCTTCCACGCCCCTATTTCTCATCCATTCATTGTATGCTTTCTTCTTTTGTGCCACAGCTTGTCTCACCTCTTCAGTCCACCATGCTGTTCCTTGCACCCCCCTCCGTCTTCTCTTCCTTCCACACACCACATCACATCCTGCGCATATTTCTTCTGTAAAAATGCCTAATATAAAGACTCTAAAACTAACCACCTAACAGACAAATCGCTAACCTATACTAAGTCCTAAGAGACAAATAACTAGACCTACACTAATGGTAAAAAAAAACTCGACCAAGAGAACACCATCGACTGCAGATATGCAATGTCTTTCTACATTACATACCTGCACTCATCACTTGGTGGCTGTAAGTCGAGGCACAGCCAAGAGATGAATTGTTTAAGCATGTATAGAAAAGATTGGCAGACTGATGACATGACCAATATTGCAGTTATACGTAAATATGCGTAAAGAGAGAGAGAGAGAGAGAGAGAGAGAGAGAGAGAGAGAGAGAGAGAGAGAATCAAAATGAAAAACATCAGAACAAATAAAAAAAAAAGTAAAGAAAAATCCGGAAATAACAAGCCATCCACAAACTGAGAAAGAGAACAGTAGAAAAAAAGAAAAGAACATTCGATTAATGAAAAAAATTATTTTCTGAAAAATGAAATTATTTTGGAAATCAACGTTACCCAGTTAGCAACAGCAAACAAAAAACTCCACGTCTTTTAAGTGGCAAGAAAATGGAAAAAAAAAAGGACGGGAGAGAAGCACAAGTGAAACTGTGAAAAAAAAAAAAAAGTAATGTGTGTGTGTGTGTGTGTGTGTGTGTGTAAAAGAGAGAGAGAGAGAGAGAGAGAGAGAGAGAGAGAGAGAGAGAGAGAGAGATTTACTTTTGGCCAGACGCCGGAAATCTTACTTGAAATTACCACAAATTACCGCTGCGAGGCTGAGAGAACAAACATGTGTTTCAGTATTTACATTACTCTTGTATTTCATTGTTTCTACTGCTCCCCCCCCTCTCTCTCTCTCTCTCTCTCTCTCTCTCTCTCTCTCTCTCTCTCACACACACACACACATATGGATAGATAGATAAATAAACATACCGGCCAGCCTCTCACATACTCAGCCGTCAAATAAAAAGAGCAGCCACATGATCACATTTGATCTCCATGCCAGTCTCTTAGTAACCACGATTAATTCCCGAAATCTTGCTATAAATTCCCAGATTTTTTTTTTTTTTCATCTTTTCCCTCGACAGAATTTTCAAATAGAGTAAATATAACAATAATAATAATAATAATAATAATAATAATAATAATAACTGGGCACTGACGGAGGAGGCAGAAGAAAATTATGAAAATGAAAAATGTTTGGTGTTGGAAGAGGGAAGAAGAGGAAGAATAAGATGAAAGAGAAAGGAGAAAGACGAGAAATATAAGCTGGCGGAGGAGAAAATAATCGTGACAGAAAAATAATGAGACGCAAACATAAAAATATGAAACAAAATGTCACGTGAGACTCGGAAATAAAGAGGAATGATGCGGGTCATAAACAAACGAAAAATAATGGCAAAAAAAAAAGAAACAAAAAATAAGAGAAAAAGAGGACACATGAGGAAAGGAAAGAAAGTGATCATGAAAAAGAAAGAGAAGTGGGGTAGAAATAGGCGAGATAAAAAGTACAAAGAGAAAAAGTACAAAGGAAAGCAAACAGCAACAGACCTTATGGTCCTTTCGAGGCTGTTTGGTACAGAGTGGACTATGATTACAAGATCTAACTCTACATGCTGAAGGATAAGGATAGTAAAGCAAGAAGGCTCCCCCCGCCAGCAAACCCTCCAGCCAAAACTGGCAAGAAAAAGTAATAAAACCACCACTCAGCATGGAAAAACTGACATGGAAATTTCATAGGAAAGACTGAAAATGAAAACTACATTCTATAATACATTATCTATAAGCTACCAGTATGAATAACCTGAAAGAGAAAGTAGTAAAGTACAATGAGTAATCGAATAAATGACTAATGCATGTCGCTGTACAGGTTCGTTGAGTTGACGAGGCGTCTGCGGACACAGTGTGGAAATTGCACAATGCATAGTGTGGATATTCAGGGGTGGTGTGGCAGCCTTGCTTGGCCCTATTAAGGTAGGCAGCAGTCAATCAGGCCCCAGCTCCATTCATTCCACTGATTCTAGGAACTTTTCCATGCAGGACAAGCAAACAAGTCACCTCCTGAAGCAATGACCCCTGGTACATTAAAAAAATCCCGTTGGTGGCCACGTAACTAACAGGGACCTTCAGTGATCCAAAGCCCATATCAGGTCGAAAGTATGAGTAGTGACCGTTAACTCAGGGCTATCTGTGCATATCCTAGTCTGTGCATATACTAATTTTGCATTTAATAAATTGATCCAGGCTCTAAAAAACTAAAATAAAATAAAACAGAAAATTATACGTACACAAGTGCTTTATTCAGGAGTAAACATATTAAGCTGGGGGTTGGAAGCCAAATACTTATCCAGGCGACCTTTAAAGATTTGTACTGTATTACAGTCTATTACGTTGGAGGGCAGTTTTTCCATATATTTACAACTCTATTGAAGAAGAATTGCTTAGCTTCATGCGACTGAAATCGTTTGCCAATTATTTTATGCTCATTGCCTCTAGTGTAGTTCGGGTGATCAACTGTGAAGTATTTATCGACAGCCATGTTATCATGTCCTTTGAATATCTTGAATACTTGAATTAAATCTCTCTTATCCTCCGTTTTGTTAGGGTAAAGAGATTCAGGGCTTCTAAACGTTCCTCGTGCGGATTATTTCTCAATCTAGGTATCATCTTTGTCATCCTTCGCTGCACTCTTTCAAGCTTTTCCGTATCCTTTTCACAATACGGTGACCAAAACTGAACGCAATACTCCAAGTGCAGGCTTACTAGGGAATTATACAAAGTGAGGACGATATTATCGGATTTATATTCAAATGCTCTGCCTATGAACCCAATCATTTTTTTTTTTTTCACAGTTTCTGTACATTGCTTGGTTTCAAATCATGTGTCACTATAACTCCTAAGTCTTTTTCATGGTTTACCCTATCAAGCTAGACATTATTCATGCTATAACTTGCTCTTACATTTTTACTGCCAGTGTTTAACACTTTGCATTTATTAATATTGAAATCCATTTGCCAGACTTGGGCCCAGTTAAAAAGTTGATCAAGATCTCTCTGAATTGCCTGTCTTTGCAGTGCTGTATCTGCTCTGTTACCTATTTTAGTATCATCAGCAAATTTTGAAATCTTACAACACAATCCTTCGTCAATATCATTCAAATATATTAAGAAAAGAATAGGACCTAACACTGAACCCTGCGGCACTCCACTTGTAACGTTTATCCAGTCTAACTCTTTTCCATTTATTACAACTCTTTGCTTTTGTCCGCTGAGCCAATCTTCTACCCACCCGAGAACACTGCCGCTGAAACCATGTGCCTTTAGCTTCTGAAGGAGTCTTTTGTGTGGAACTTTGTCAAAAGCCTTTTGAAAATCGAGGTAGACCACATCAACAGATTTAGTCTCGTCATACATGTTCAGTATATCATTGAAAAAGTCCAGCAGATTCGTGAGGCAAGAGCGGTTATTAAAACCAGATAATGCAAGGGTTATTCGAATGGGAATAACGTGTGTGTGTGTGTGTGTGTGTGTGTGTGTGTGTGTGTGTGTGTGTGTGTGTGTGTGTGTGTGTGTGTGTGTGTGTGTGTGTGTGTGTGTGTGTGTGTGTGTGTGTGTGTGTGTGTGTGTGTGTGTGAGAGAGAGAGAGAGAGAGGTGTTGATTTGTTTCTTTTTTCCTCGTAATTAGAATTTGCAGCACAGTCTTTAACCTTCTTCGTTTCCACCACTGGAGTGTGCGCATGCATTACGAAATATATGTTCATGAGCAAATGCAATTTAAATGAAAATTATAATATATACATATGCATAGATAGATAGATAGGTAGATAGATAGATAGACAGATAGAGATATATAGATATAGGTAGATATAGATGTAGATATAGATATAGATATAGATATAGATAGAGACAGATAGGTGGATAGATTAGATAGATAGATATATAGCTCAATATATAGATAGATCAATAGATAAATAGTCAGATTAACAGACAGATTACATAGACAGATATATAGTTCATTAAAATTATTTTACCCATTCACTGATTTTGCAACCAGAAATAATGAGGTGAAAATCAAAAGAAATATTATTTTCACACTGCATACTACAAAAAATAATACCGACACGATGTAAGGATGAAACACGCTGCAACAGAACCTAACTATGTGTCTGCATAATATTTCCTCTATTAGTTCAGTGAATTCGCATTCAGCAGAGGTAATACACCAGATGAAATGCAGTTCCATTCCGTCATTGTTTTCTGGTTTTATTTTTCAAAAACTGAAAAGCAGTGGAAGGGAACGTTAATGCACTTCCATGATTTTGCAATAAAAATATTAATGACTGTTGTTAATAATCAAAAATAGCTTTCACTGTTTTTCCTGCTGGTAAATACTATATGTATAAACGAGTATACTGCAGTGGTGGTTGGAGAAGAGCCTTCCTCTTTTCTCTTTTGTTTTTTACCACACTTGTAATTTACATATTTACTCGTTACATAACAAAATTACTTCAACAGATTCCTTCGTCTAACACCAATACCACTCCTGTTTTATGCAATACCTAACTACGCCTCCATACCTTCTCCTTCCTCCTTCCTTTTCCTTCCTTCTCTTCATTCCTCCTCCTTCCTCTCACTACTTTGTGTTCCCTCCTCCTCAACTCTCTCTCTCTCTCTCTCTCTCTCTCTCTCTCTCTCTCTCTCTCTCTTCCCCCTATTCTGTTTTCTCTCCTCCTTCTTCCCTCCTCTTCGTCCTGCATCACAAACCTCTGGCCCTCCATTCACTCCCAGGTTGATGCCCATTCACACCACAATATATCCACAGTTAACGCTGGTAATACCGAAGACAACAGCAACACCATCCACACAGTTACCACACTGACTCACAACTACCACACTGACTCACAATTATCACACTGACTCACAACTACCACACTGACTCACAATTACCACACTGACTCACACTTACCACACTGACTCACAATTACCACACTGACTCACAATTACTACACTGACTCACAATTACCACACTGACTCACAATTACCACACTGACTCACAATTACCACACTGACTCACAATTACCACACTGACTCACAATTACCACACTGACTCACACTCACAATTACCACACTGACTCACAATTACCACACTGACTCACAATTACCACACTGACTCACAATTACCACACTGACTCACAATTACCACACTGACTCACAATTACTACACTGACTCACAATTACCACACTGACTCACAATTACCACACTGACTCACAATTACCACACTGACTCACAATTACCACACTGACTCAGTTACCACATCGTCTGACAGTTACCGCACTGACTCACACTTACCACACTGACTCACAAACACACATTGACACAATCATTACACTGGATCACAATCACCGCACTGACTCAGTCACCACACTTATCCACAATCACCACACTGACTCACAAACACCACACTGACACAGTCACTACACTGGATCACAGTCACCACAATGAATAACAATCATCACTTTGAGTCTCAGTCACCACACAGACTCACAGTCATCGCACTGACTCAGTCACCAAACTGACTCACAGTCACAAGTCTGCCTTATAGTCACCACTTCGCCTCGCAGCCACCAGTCTGGCTAACAGTCACTAGTTTGCCCTATAATCATATTCACAGAAGGCAATGTAACTCACAGTCACCAATCTGCTTTAATCATCACTCCGTCTCTTAGTCACCAGTACGGCCAACAATCACTAGTTTATCTTATTATCACAGTAACAGAAGGCGATCTAACTCACAGACACCAATCTGCCTCACATTCATGGGAGCTGAAGAGGGATGCAAAACTAATCTGTTGATGCAAACTTCAGTATGTGAGGGATTCTGCAACAACACTTGAATGCCAATGTATTTCTAGGAAGGCATAAACAAGCTTGAAATAATCCTCAATATCACAACTGTTGAGATAGTAGAAATCGTTAAAAAAAAAAAAAAACTATCTCACAAAGCTAAAAGGTTCACAATGGTTCATGAGAGAAAACTCTATATGCTACTGAAGAGGAAACTAAAACGTTCATAGCTATTTAAGGCACCTAAAACAGAACTATTTAATAGGAAGCTAAAACAAACATAGCTACTACATACAGACTTCAACCACCACACAAATTACGAGAGTTACTTATAAACAAGACAGCTAATCAATCCAATCCAATAACGAGACAGAGGCAAAAGAACATAATAGAGAGGTATTTCCTTTTAAAGAAAAATATGCACAAGTAACCACTCAGCTAAATGCTCTCTCTCTCTCTCTCTCTCTCTCTCTCTCTCTCGGGGATGGCAATTTTATATTCTTAATCTGTTCACGAGAGGTTATTATGCAAGAGGAAGCAAAGAGAAGTTTCTTCTTTCCTCGTAAGTTGTATTTTGGTCTTGTTTTTAATACATCAAAAACTCAGTTCTTACCTCTTTTAGCCCGCCAAAATCTACGACAGGAGTATCATCTAGTTTTTAACAATCTGCAACGCAATCCTGCATAAAATTTAAGCATACGTAGGGTTTCATTCTCTCGGGAATTATCTTGGAAAGATCGTATTACCTCTCTTGTAAAATCTTTTTCCAAGAGATTATGTGTGCCGAGCCGACTTCGTGCTTTCTTTACCCCTGAACAGTTTTTGACTTTATACACACGTTTTATTTACCCCTGTGTAAAGTACAACTTTCATGTGAGGGGAGGTTCCCAATATACAGGTCTTCTTAACAAGATGGAGTCAAAGGCATCTCGAATTGAGCGCATCTTGAAATTGACCCTGTTTGTGAAAAGTGTTTAATAGTTCTGGTAAACATATCGAGGCCCTCTTTCTGGGCACCAAAATGTGAAAAATGTTTAATGTATACAAGTCGGTATCCCTGCCGGGGCACCGCTATGTTAGAAATTTCTGGTATTTACTAATAAACAACTCGTAGGTCGTTACTCGTCTATAAAGTTGTTCTTAAGTAAATCAAACAAGTCTCATAGAGTTAGGCGAAACGTAACTTAACCTTAACTCATCTACAATAACTATTTCTCTTCTATCTCATAGCTAATCCCCCGTTGAATTGGCCAATTCGTAAAGGTTACGTAGCTAGTGAAGAGGGAGTGATTGTTAACCGATGACGATGAGGCTGCTTAGTATAATTGCTTGAGCAAGCAAGCGTCCTTATGGTGCGTATATACAACCGTGTTCGCTTGAGAGTGACTAGGAACAGAGTGTGGTGTGCGGCAGTTCTACCTCCCTCATAGAATGGTAGGTTGCCAACTTTTAATTATTTACAGTACCAAATACAGTTAGATTACATCATAATATGTACAGGGCAAATCGAACAAATTAATCTTAGTTTTAATTAAACTAAAGTTAGACCAAATATTCCCTTAAACTGTGTAAATATCTTTAATTCCACATCTGCTTAACATGAGAATCTTTCCCTACTTGCCACGTCATCTAACGCGCAGACGCAGTTTAGGTCAGTGGAAAATACCACATAATAACATGTATTTACAATGTATAGTTGTCCACGAGGGTTAAACGCAGTAGCATTTAATTTATCAATAACAAGAATTATTAAAGAGAACGTAATTTCTGGGTTATTAAAACCGCTTGAACAATTAACAACGGTCTCAATTTTTCCTCTGCCTTTAACCAGGGATAACTATGATAAAAACAGAGAGCACAACTGCTCTGGGGGAAAATATTTCCCACAGTTTTGAGGCCAGTGGAAAATGATACGCTGTATCATGTAATATGACCCTTAGCCAAGAGTTCCCTCCATAGTTCTCGAGAACCTTGTGCTGCGGCCCTTCTAGGTCGCGCCTCTTGACCCGTTTGATCTTCACCATCCTCTGGATCCGGAGTGGCTGCTAATTCAAGGGGTACCAGTTTATCTATAGTTTTTATACTGGTATGTCCCCTGCATTTTATTTTTACAAGTCTCAGCACCCCTTCAGAATCTGGGTGTGTGAAGATCACTTTAGCTAATGGCCACTGGGATCTTGGCTGTTCAGTCTTCACTAAGACCACATCTCCTATGTTAATAACTGATTTGTTGCTGGCAGCTTGAGCTCCATAAAACCTCTCGCATAGGCTCGAAAGATACTCTTCGCTCCAATGTCTATTCCAAGTATCCAGCACCCTTTTCAGATGTTGATGTCCCTCCCACAGATGTTGTCCTAAATCATTATTTTCTATGTTAGGATCATCAATTTCTTCCTGAATATCCACACAAGGCATCGGATGGAGCTTCCTGCCATATAACATGTGAGCCAGTGTTAAGGCCTCTAGCAAGTCACTAGTGTCATCTTGATAAGTCAAGGGTCTATTATTAATCCTGGTTTCAATTTCAGTTATTAGTGTTCTTAAATCTTCTCTCGTGATCTTAGGTCTATGTAATGTTTTCCTCAGGCAGTTCTTGACAATACCAATCATTCTTTCGGTAAATCCATTTTGCCATGGAGCTCTTGGAGCTGGAACTGCCAAATACAATTTCGGATTCCCAGCGGCGACTTAACCTTTGGGTCGTTCATTAAGTTCAACAGTAAGGGTGCTGCTCCAACGAAATTAGTTCCGTTGTCGCTTATTAACTTGCCAGGACAAGACCTTCTAGCGGCAATTATGCGAAAGACATTGAGGAATGTCTCTGAGCTTAGGTCTTCCGCTAATTCTAGATGGACCGCCCTTGTGTGGGCACAAGTAAATAAACAAATGTAAATTTTATGGGGAGTTTCCTCACCCGTAACAGTTATAGCCCCTGTGTAGTCCACTCCTGTTATATGGAAGGGCCGACTTATGCTCACCCTTTCCTTCGGTAGGGCTGGTGGTCCTGGGTAGATTAAAGGTCTCTGCTCATACCTCCTACAAATGATGCAGTTTTTGAGATATTTTTTAATAACCTGTCTACCCTTAGGAATCCAGTACCTTTCCCGAATTTGGGAGAGTGGAATCATGGGCTTCTTTTATAAGTTGTACAAAGCATCCGCTCTTGGGTAATAAAATGGGATGTTTGGTTTGGATGGGCAAGTCAGCCTTTACCAATCGGCCTCGACATCTTATCAGACCATTTCCGTCTAAGAACAAGCCTAAATTCTTCTTCAGCTTATTCCCTTTACCAGTGTCTTGGCCTAAAAGTTTATATATTTCCCCGTAAGAATTTTTTTGTACTCTTTTCAGCCAGTATTCTAGGGGATCTAATTTCTGAAACCCCACCTTCTTATTCAAAAATTCAACTACCAATTTAGTAGTATTTAGAAGTTGTCTTATTGACGAGAATCGGCTGATGTCAATTACTTCTGGCTCAGGTACTACAGGATCCAAGTTCACTACACTAACCTCAGCAATACTGTACTGTTTCTGTTCAGGCCAATCCTTAGTGAGTAACCATTTAGGACCTTTAAACCACAAATTATCTTTCATCAGTCTCCTTACGGTCGAACCTCTCGAGAACAGATCAGCTGGATTTTGTTTGGAGGACACATGCATGAAATTAAATTTGGAAGACAGCTCTTTAACAGTCTTCACTCTATTACGGACGAAAGGAATTTTACTGTCTTCCTTCCCTATCCAGTAAACACAAATCTCACTGTCAGTCCATATGTAAATATCCTCAAACTGAGTATCAAGAGTAGTGGTTATATACTTGGCCAATTTAGTTCCTACTTCTATGGAAGCCAATTCCATTTGAGGTAGGGTTCTTTCTTTAATTGGCGCAACTCTGGCTTTGGACATTATAATCTTACTATCCTCTCCTGTTGCGCAATAAGCTACTGCTCCATAGGCCCTTTGAGAAGCATCACAAAATATGTGTAAGTGCGACTTCTCATTACTGTTTATTTTCCTGGGAATACATATGCTTGATGTAGTTTCAAACTCCTTTCTAATCTGTTCCCATTGTTCCACATATGTCTCACCTAATTCAGTGTCCCAGTCTAACTTTTCTCGCCAAGCCTCCTGTACTAAACATTTGCCCCTAATAACTATAGGACTGACAAATCCTAATGGGTCAAATAGCTTGGAAACCTGACTTAACAAGGACCTCTTGGTGAGAGTGACATCAGAGAACTTAATTGGTTTCACACTTATTACATCAGCTGTTGTATCCCAGTTAAGACCTAACACATTTTGAATTTTGGGAATGTCAGAATTTGGATAGTCCTCTTGTATTTTATTCCTCCAAAGCGGTGAATCTGTATTCCAGCTCTGTAACGGCAAATTTGCCTTCCCACATTCGGAATTGGCTACTTCATAAGCCTTCAAAGCTTCCGACTCTGTATCAGCAACACCTTGCAAATTATCCATATAAAAAGCCTGCCCTATTTCTGGACATTTGGCATTTTCAAAAAGATGCTTTAAAGTGTTGCAAAATAGGAAAGGACTAGCACAAGAGCCAAAGAGCACCGATCGGAAACAATAAGTTTTCAATGGACTATCCTCATTTTGAGGATCATGAGGCCAGAGGGATTTTGTAAATTTCCTATCCTCCTCTCTCAGTCCTATTCTGAGAAAAGCCTTACTAATGTCTGCTGTGTAAGCGTAAGGTTTCTCTCTAAATCTTAGTAACACATTCCCTAACTTCTCCGTTAGTGTAGGTCCAGAGTATAGGCAATCGTTCAAGCTAGCTGATCCCTTGGACGTTTTACTAATACAGTTGAATATTATCCTTATGGGAGTAGTTACCTAATCCTTGCTTACAGCATGATGTGGTAAGTAGTGTCCTTCTTTGTGGTTAACAGGGTATTCTACCTCTTCTATAAATTTATTCTTCAATTGATCCCTTATAATATTATCATATAGGATCAGATATTCTGGTTTATCTCTCAACTTTCCTAGAAGAGAATTTAATTGAGCTTTAGCTGCTTGGTAATTTGTTGGCAACTCTGAATGGTTTAGTTTCCATGGTAATCCTACACAATACTGTCCATCCTTAAATTCCACAGACTGATTATACAAATCCAATGTTATTTTATCTTTAGGGGTTGGTTCCTCAGAGTGTATTCCTACACTGTCTGGGTCCCACAGTTTGTGTACAGGTTCAATATTTTCATCCAACAAGTCATTTATCTGAATAGGTTCTAATTCTGCACCTATTCTAGCTACCATCAATGACTGTGTAGGGGTAACAAAGACTGAGTCTACTAGTTTGGCCTCTCCTTTAACTTGTTTTGGAAAAGGCAACTGACCCATAATAAGGTTACCTCCTGGACTTTTGAACAACTGTACCTTATTCTTCTTGAAAGTCCTATGTAGGAATCTTCCACAATAATCAGAACCAATTATCATTTTTATGGGACCCACAGTATCTGATTCCACACTCCGTTTAGCCAACTTTATCCCTGAGCTTTGTAGATGATCAAAGGTTTCCTTCAATCCTTTTATATATATACTTGTCTCCATATTATCAAGCACAGCTGCTGTTATACGGCATTTATATCTGCCTAATTGTATTACAGGTCTAACTAAATCAAAAGACTGAGCCTTCATAGTTGTTAAGAATCCTGTAATGGCTAGATTTGCCTTGCTGATAACTGGTAACTTTAATTTCTCCACAATGTCTGCAGAAATGAAAGTTTTCTGAGCACCCGTATCAAACAGGGTACATACTAATTGGTTTCTATTCTCAAACAATACTTTCACATCTGCTATTGGTACTGCAGCTGGCATTACTAATGGAGCATTCCCTTATGCAATTGTCATATTGACGCTTGCAGGTTTAGGAACCTCAATTTTCATCTTAGGGCATAAAGCACTATGATGATGATCTTTTTTGCATTTTAAGCAAAGATTTAATTTAGTCTTACAGTCCGCGGCAGTATGTTCGGAGTTCATGCAGATTATACAACACCCCAGTTCCTGAAGCTTCCCTACTCTAGAAGCATAATCAGGGTACTGTTGACAAGATGCACTGGAATGTTGCTCACCACAAAATACACAAACTTTCCTGTCTTTTACCATGGAAAGTTTTACTTACTTATTATCCTCAGCATGTCTATTCCTTGGCTTTAATACTTTATCCTCAGCTTTTAAGGAGCTAAGGAGAGTATATCTCTTCTTTAGGCACATACTTAGTCTTCTCTGACTTAACTTTCCCAACCAGTTGGTTAGTGGGTTTTTTCTTTACTTCAGTCTTCTGTTTGACCTCAGTAGTGTTTAATGTTCCTTGCAAATATTTACAGAGTTGCATCATGCCTTCCTCAATCTCTTCACAGGAGAAATTATCCTTCTGGTACCTACCATACAAAGCATCCTTGGTTTTCGGTGGTAGCTTTAAAGACACAATTCTTGAAAGTACCCAATCTGATGTCTTAATATCTTCGTAAGTACCTAAGGCCTTTAAATTACAACTTAGTGCAATTCTAAATTTTTGCATGGAATCAAAATCGTGCCTAGGCGTGGGTAATTCTATTAGAGCCCTCAATAATTGATTTATAACTTGCTCCCTGTCTTCGTAATTTTGTCTAAGGATGGTCAAAGCCACCTCATAATTTTCTTCTTCTACCGGTAATTCTTTTATCAATTGATATGGTGTTCCTTTGACCTGTCCTAACACATACGTAAGTTTGGTGACTTTAGGGAGATCTGTTCTATCGTGTACCAAATATTTGAACTGATCCCAAAAGGATTTCCAGTTCTGCTACCCATCAAACTCCGGAAGCGTTATTTGTGGTAACACAGCTCTACTCTGCTGTGCCACAACTTGTGTTTCCGCGGCAGTGTCAGGTAATTTTGACTCTAGTGTCTTTACTACAGTTAAGTATTATTCTAATTTGTTTTCAAACTTCTTAGTTTCTGACTCTAAGAGTTCCTTATTCTCAGCCTTTATTATAGCCGCTTCTAAAGTTACGTAACTCTCTTCGTACTTATTCCATCTATCTTTCAGGATATTTAGGAGACTATTTATTCTCTCCTTGGACAGAGGTATTTGGTCCAACGACTGGTTACAATCATTTATGGCTCTAGTTACCCATCCTGCCTTACTACTAGAAGATCTTTGCAATAAAGAAACAGACATGTTGACGGAGTTCTAATTTAATAATTTAATTATGAATTCCAACCACAAATTTACCTTAGTTTAGTAATGATTTGATTATTTTAAATTTTGTAGAGGGAAGGGATTAAGTCCTCATTATGCAAATTATCCCCCCTCCCAATTTCGAAATATTCATTACAGTTCAGCTAATTATTAATTTTGAGGAGTGTAGGGATTAGGTCTATAATTTCAACCTATCCCCCAGGGTTATTAAACCTCTAGGGTTCTCTTTCATCCCCACACTCAATTGCCAAAACACCCATATTCCCCGAGCTCAGAATTAATTACCTCAATACTCCATAGGCCCACCTATAGCTTGTACTGCATAGAACTTTCCTTTCTTATGTTCTACATAATTTAAAAATTTCTGCAGAACCGCTTCCCTACCATGACGGTTCCAATGTATACCATCAGCTTTCAGCATTGCTTGGAAGGGCTTGGCATTAAAATGTATGAAATCCCTTCCCTTCCTGGCCCGTTGCAACTTTCGGTTTACAGCTCTGCTAATTAATTTATATGTTCCATAACAAACTGGAGAGCCATATGGCAGGTTCCTTGGCTCGAGGAGGGTTATGGCTACTGAGGATTTACAAGAGCCCTCTATGGCTCCTACCACTGCTAAAATATTCTCCACTACGTCATTGACCTCCACGTCCTCATAGATATCATTTCCTCCGAGGAACAGGACCGTACGGTCATGCTCCCAGTCTAGTACGGCATTCAGCCTTTCATCTTCAGAGAAAGAGCTTGCCTTTCCTCCCGGAGCTCTATAGACATGTACGTCCAAGTCTTCCACTTCAACCGAACGTGGTAGTAAACTGTGTCCCATAAAAGCAACTTTAAACACATTCAGGGCTTCGGCACACATCGGTTTTCCTCACTCGGGGCACCAAAAATGTAAAAAATGTTTAATAGTTCTGGTAAACAAATCGGGGCCCTCTTTCTGGGCACCAAAATGTGAAAACTGTTTAATGTATACAAGTCGATATCCCTGCCGGGGCACCGCTATCTTAGAAATTTCTGGTATTTACTAATAAACAACTCGTAGGTCGTTACTCGTCTATAAAGTTGTTCTTAAGTAAATCAAACAAGTCTCATAGAGTTAGGCGAAACGTAACTTAACCTTAACTCATCTACAGTAACTATTTCTCTTCTATCTTATTGCTAATCCCCCGTTGAATTGGCCAATTCGTAAAGGTTACGTTGCTAGTGAAGAGGGAGTGATCGTTAACCGATGATGATGAGGCTGCTTAGTGTAATTGCTTGAGCAAGCAAGCGTCCTTATGGTGCGTATATACAACCGTGTTCGCTTGAGAGTGACTAGGAACAGAGTGTGGTGTGCGGCAGTTCTACCTCTCTCATAGAATAGTAGGTTGCCAACTTTTAATTATTTACAGTACCAAATACAGTTAGATTACATCATGATATGTACAGGGCAAATCTAACAAATTAATCTTAGTTTTAATTAAACTAAAGTTAGACCAAATATTCCCTTAAACTGTGTAAATATCTTTAATTCCACATCTGCTTAACATGAGAATCTTTCCCTACTTGCCACGTCATCTAACGCACAAACGCAGTTTAGGTCAGTGGAAAATACCACATAATTACATGTATTTACAATGTATAGTTGTCCACGGGGGTTAAATGCAGTAGCATTTAATTTATCAATAACAAGAATTATTAAAGAGAACGTAATTTTTGGGTTATTAAAACCTCTAGAACAATTAACAACAGTCTCAATTTTTCCTCTGCCTTTAACCAGGGATAACTATGATAAAAATAGAGAACACAACTGCTCTGGGGGAAAATGTTTCCCACACTGTTACTGGTTTTTGTTTTTCTTGAAGGAAACAATCTTGCGGGGTTCTGGTATTTGGGTCCTTCTTCCTTGCATAAAAAAAAAAAAAAAAACACACATCCACTTACTTCATTTTCATTTCCAATTCATCGTTTCATTCCACATGCTACATCATTCGAAAAATCCATTCATAAATGTGTGTGGGATAAAACTATTCAGGTGTGCGATTGGATCCGATAAATATTCAGAATTAAATCATTGTTGACTGGATGGAACGTGAGACGACCATTCTTATCAGTGATTCAGAGTTGGCCACATTGGACTATCAGGGATGATGTCCATGGATTACTGAACTTAGGTTAACATATATATATATATATATATATATATATATATATATATATATATATATATATATATATATATATATATATATATATATATATATATATATATATATATATAATACGGTAGAGGCTTATATATATATTTAGGCGTTGGTTCTTCTAACATTCATCACTGGACCTGCAGGCATATTTGTCCTTGTATGGAAACTGTCATAACTCTAGTGCTCTTTGACAGATCTGTAAATAACAAATTGTGGAGACAGCACAACTATTAAAGACTCGTGGTACTGAAAGGGTTATTAAAGGCTGTGCAGCTGTCATGGTACTGAAAGGGTTGACAAAGGCTGTGCAGGTGTCATGGTACTGAAAGGATTAACAAAGGCTGTGCAGGTGTCTTGGTACTGAAAGAGTTAACAAGGGCTATGCAGGTGTCTTGGTACTGAAAGGGTTAACAAAGGCTGTGCAGGTGTTATGGTACTGAAAATGTTAACAAAGGCTGTGCAGGTGTCTTGGTACTGAAAGGGTTAACAAAGCTGTGCAGGTGGCAAAAGTGTGGAAATTATCACCTAATTTTCTAATCATAACTTCTTACCACCAAAAC
>NC_136970.1:15137422-15179922 GCF_032717465.1 Coenobita brevimanus | reverse complement strand
TGACCCACAGGGCTGGAAAAGCCTTGGGCAAGAATGTTATCGGTCTTCTACAGGTATACCAGTTGGTGAGGGTTGTGTTACGATGGAAGATATTGTGTGTGTGTGTGTGTGTGTGTGTGTGTGTGTGATTATTAAACCACCAGTATATAGTTACCTTATGTTTACAAGTCCGGTATATTCGACTATTAAATTTACTTTCACTCTAAGACATCTGTTCGTTGCTTTGATACAACCGCGTCCCTTACATAACCCCACCCTAACTTTGTTGCCCTCTGCCATTTCCTAACCCCCTCCCTTACTGCAGTAGTGCGTGATACACCCAAATTTTCCAAATTTGTCAATATACTTTGGAGGCAAGCAGGTAATTATATCAGTGAAATAACCCCTTGCTTCCCTATCAAGGCTGGGACGTGAACGAAAAATTGCGCTGGGGGATGGGGAGTATTCTTTTTGTGGCCAATAATGGAAGGAGGGGGAGACCTTGGGGAGAAAGTTGAGGGAAAGAGGGGAAGGAAATATTTTCACGAGGAGGGATTAGTGTAAGGGACTGGGGGGGTTGTGTGTATGTGTGTGTGTGTGTGTGTGTGTGTGTGTGTGTGTAAGAGAATTGGTCAAGGTAAAACTTACGGATAAAACGAAACTGAGTGCTAGACAGTATGGGGTGATACAGAGAGATATTTGGCTCATTTGGAATAAAGTGAGAGTGACAGTGAATGAAAGTGTTATAGATGGGGCGTTATAAGAACACAACACAACCACAGTCACCATGTTGGGATATCGACATGAACCAGGAAGCAGGCACACTGCCAATAGCATGACGTGGGTAATCGTGCATGTAGCTTCTACAAGAACGGGTCCGCCGTGTGCAAGAGACAGACCGGTGTGCTTGTTATGAATACAGAGAAGAGAGGAGAAACTACAGTACGTTTTGAGGAGTGTAGAACTGGCAATGACGAGATTTGCTTTGACTTAATATTGCATTACTCACTGTGGATGACTTGATTTGGTATGCAGCACCTACGCCGCATCTCTCCGCGTTTGGCCAACCTTGGCCACAACTGGCCGTATCTAAATAGTATCTTTACATGCTGAGAATAATAATAACATCATTCATCAGACCAACCCCGGAGTATGCATCAGTGGTCTGGAATCCTCATCTCAAGAAACACATAGATAAGACTGAAAAAGTTCAGAGGGCCGCTACAAGATGGGTACCAAGCTTAAGGAATCTAAGCTACGAAGAATGACTTGAAAAACTGAATCTGCCAACACTACAGGAGAGAAGGAAAAGAGGAGACATGCTTATGGTATATAAATGCATATCAGAGAAGGAGAAAATAAACATAAATGAGTACATAACCAATGGAGAAACGTCAGCAAGAGGACACTGCAAAGAACTGCTTAAAAAGAGGGGTGATCAAGACGTAAGGAAATTTAGTTTCTCATATAAGGCAATTGATCAATGGAATGCGCTACCAAATGAAATACTGTGTGCCAAAACAATTAATAAATCTAAGGATATGTATGATAAAAAGGGTTTAAAACACGAGACAGTACGAGCTTGACTCATTCCTGTAAAGATACAATTAGGTAAGATCAATTAGGTAATAACCCCCCCACACACACACACAAAACACAATTAAATTAATTTTGAGCCTCCAAAGACACATTATGACAATTTTCATCAGGCGAACCATATTGGCAAAAGCAGTGTCCAGTTGGGTAATACACAGCTGACATTCGTGACGCACGGAGGCTAGTTTCTCACCACAACAGCGCCACTCCAACAACTTGGTAGCCAGCCAGGCGCAATCAGCACTCTCTTTTTCATAATCCCGTTGGTCTGCCACGTCTCTCGCACTACATCACCTCTGCTCCCGCCTCACCCTCCGTTCCCACCTCACTCCCACTACCTCCCCCACACTACCCCTCTCTTCCACATCACTACCTCTCCCTTCCCCCTCACTCTCCCTCCCATCCCCCTCACTCTCCCTCTCTTCCCCCTCTCACTCTCCATCTTTTCCCCCTCACTCTCCCTCCCTTCCCCCTCACTCTCCCTCCCTTCCCACTCCACTCTCCATTTCCCCTCCTCTCTCCCTTCCCCCTCACTCTTCCTTCACCCTGCCTGCCTCACTTCCCATCAATATACTTTGGAGGGAAGTTTTGTCAGATATTCTGGCAGTTTTCCTCTCGCTCTTCATGTTGTCCTGTGTTATCATCCTGTCCATTTCCAGTTACTCCGCCATCAGTACCAAGAGTCTCTCTCTCTCTCTCTCTCTCTCTCTCTCTCTCTCTCTCTCTCTCTCTCTCTCTATCACACACACACACACACACACACACACACACACACACACACACACACACACCAATCTCTACCCACAAAAGGCAACCATAACAGTCACCAGTCACAGACAAGGTCCACCTGACTCCACACCTCGCCACGCCACGCCGCCTGACAGAGCTACGGCCGCCAAGTTGGTCTGTTCCGTTGGTAAAGCAGGAATAAGGTGAGAAATATATGGTGATAGTTTGGTAATTCGATCATGTGGCGCAGTAGCGGTGGTGGTGTCAGTTACAACCTGAAACTCCCTTATTGATGGCCAGGTTGTATGAGATTAAAATTTAGTCTTATACAACCTGGCCTGTATGTGATTGAGGTGGAGGGGGGGGGGAGAGGGAGGGGGAGGCCGAGTATAAGATGGGGGGATGGAGTGGAGAGGTATATGAGAGTGGTGTGAGCTGGGAGTAGGGCAGTGAAATGGCGGGGCACAGGGCGACATGGAGGCGATTTGTTTGTGGCCACCCCTTACGGAATTAAGGCGACTGGCAATAGATTAACAGACAACGTGGCCATCATATTCAGTATGAGGCTGAGAATGACAGTGTTGCCATACACTCAGGTGGTGTATGATAATATCTAGTAGGAAGATGGTAACCGTACGCCGTTATCACACTGTGACATTTATTACTTTTTTTTTTTTTTTTTTTTTTTTAGTTTTACGTGCTTTTCAACGTATGCTTTTTGAATAACAGAGTGAGTATGATCCAAGTAGTAAAAAAATGATAATAATAATAATAATCCATTATATTCACGACTTGTAAATTTTGGATACTGTTTAGAAAAATCTTGTCAGGCAAGTAGAGCTTTCATCGTAACTCGGTTGCGATTTTCTTAGTGGTGGGTGAGGAGGTAAGCATGTTGGGGACGTTGAGTGTCGTTGGCTGCTGTGGCACAGAATTGGTCACACGTGTATGACCAAATATCAAGCGACAGAAATACAGACCTACACCATGCTGTACAGAGAGAGAGAGAGAGAAGAAGGGGGAGAATGAAGAGTGTGAGGGAAGAAAAGAGATGAACAGGGTGAGCAAGAAGAGAGAAAAGAGAAAGTGAGGGATGGGGAGATTTCGTGTACGTTAAAGAATGGAAGGAATTTTTGTGGAAGCTATGGGTAAGAGGAACAAGCGTCTTATCTGTCAATCTGTTTGTCTGTTTGTTTTCTGCTTCTGTCTTTTTGTTAGTCACTCAGTCTATCAACCTCTCTATCTGTCAGCCTGTCTACCCATCCATCTGTCTGTATGTTTGTCTGTCTGCCTCGGTACCGTATATACAGTGCCGACATTTCTAAGCCCTCAGCCTATCAGGAAAAGAAACTGTTATAGAACTAATGAAAAAATAAGATATCGTCATGAGCGCCGTTCACTGGTATGGCCCATCTATCCATCCATCCATCCATCTTTCTATTCGTGAACACACAAAAAGCAATGTTTGGAGGCTATTTTTAAGGGCTGACTGACGGGGGGGGGGGAATTTTGCCCATTCCCCATACACTTCATCCATTCTCCGTCCTCCCACAGTCCGCCTCCCTAACAGCCCCCTTTCATCATCTTACGCTTCCCTCACAAAAAAATAAAAAATAAATAAATAAATAAAAGAGGAAGTAAAAATGCCTGAATGTTAGTCAAAAAAAAAAAAAAACTTTTTTCATCGCTTTCAAAACAGTGGCATCCTAAAGCTGTTGTATATCAGTGCACAGACGAATGTCAGAAATTTTAAGATGTTGGGAAGATCAATACCGATGCAGTTTTAAGCCCTGCGTTTATGTGGACAAAAGTTTGGAGCGCTGACAGTGCATACACTTAGCACATCCCTACGGGTGGTCTTTCCTAACCTGTATAAAATATATGTGTGGGGATGACAAGTATAAAATACAAAAAGAGATATTTGTGTAGAGGGCGTTCGTGGAGACAGTTTGTAACTCCCTCAATACGAAAGGTCTGTCTTCAAATGGATGCAATCGTCAGAAGAAGCAAGGATTTAATTGCCACCCCATTTATAGAGTTAAATGTGCTGGAGTTCGGTAGCCTAGCCTCGGATCCCTACACTTCAATTTTTTTTATATTTTCCTAGCATGAAAAAGAGAAAACAGCACACACGCACACACACACACACACACACACACACACACACACACACACACACATACACACACATACACACACACACACACACACACACACACACACACACACACACACACACACACACACACACACACACACACACACACACACACACACACACACACACACACACACACACACAAACACACACGGCTGAGTGAAAAAACACTTCTAGGTGTAACCTATGTGGTGCAAGATGGATGATCAAGATAATGGTTAGGTGATGAAGTAAAGGGGTGGTGGGGAGGGGAAGGCTGAGGAAGTTAGGGGGAGGTGGGGATACGAAAGAATAATGGGTGAGGCGATGCAGGAGAGGGCAGGTGGTGGGGAGGGGACAGGTGGGGAAACTGGCGGGAGACAGGTGGGGATATAAAAGAATAATTGGCGAGGTGATGGAGTAAAGAGCAGGTGGTGAGGAGGAGAAGTGCTAGTTACGCAGCCAATACACAGCTTTGCATGGCGAGGCGATCCCCTCTCAGTCTCAACCATCCTGCTCTCTGATTTGACTCATTTTTTTTCTCTCTCTCTCGTATGGCACTTTAGTTCCTCGTCCGTTTTACTCATTTGCAAGTTTTTCTTCTTTTCGTTTCCTATTTAGTTTGATTTCATCATCATTCACTGACTTCTTTCATTGAGTGTTCTCTTTCGTTTTCCTTCATTTTAGTGTTTATTATGACGTTTTACTCCTTTGTCTCTCTATTTCATCCTCTTCTTGCATTAATCTAGTTGATATATATTCCCTTCTTTATTATTTATTTTATCTGTCTGTAAGACAGGGTGGAAGTGAGGTTAGCAGGGGAGTGAAAGATAAAAATGGTATATTACTAGTGGAGAAGGGAGAAAAAGTGAGCAGATGGAGAGAACACTTTAAGGAATTGTTGAACATACAGGATGGAAGTAATGCGAGTATAAGTGGCTGGGGAATGGCTGGGAGAAGGAGGGAGGTGAGAAGACAGGAAGAAATCAGTAGGATAGAAGTTGTGGAAGCAATGACGAAAGTTAAATTGGGGAAAGCCCCAGGAATTGATGGAGTGTGTGGTGAAATGCTGAAGCATGGGGGAGAGATAGTAGAAGAATGGATGTGGAAGATGTGCAGATTGGCCTGGGACGAAGGTAGAGTCCCGGATGATTGGAAGTCAGGTATAATTATTCCCTTGTACAAAGGAAAAGGGGAAAAAGAAGTGTGTGGTAATCATAGGGGCATTTGTCTTCTTAGTATAATAGGAAAAGTGTATGGTAGGATACTTATTAACAGAGTTAGAGAAAGAACAGAGGAATTAGTTGGAGAAGAACAGGGAGGCTTTAGGAGGGGAAGAGGTTGTGTAGATCAGATATTCATTCTTAGATCTTTAGTGGAAAAGTTTCTAGAGAAGGGAAAGAAGTTGTATGCGGCTTTCATGGATTTTGAGAAAGCATATGACAGGGTGGATAGACAAGGATTGTGGAAAGTATTAAGAATATATGGGGTAGATGGAAAGTTGTTGAATGCTGTGAAGAATATGTATGATGGTGCTAAGGCTGCAGTGCATGTGGATGGTGAACTAAGTGAATTTTTCTCTTTGGAGGTTGGGATGAAACAGGGATGTGTCATGTCTCCATGGTTGTTCAATCTCTTCATGGATGGGGTAATAAAAGGGGTACAAGGTAGGGTAGTGGATGTTGGAGTGGCCCTTGTGAGAGAGGATAGTGTTTGGAAACTCCCTGTACTGTTGTTTGCAGATGATACTGTGTTGTTGAGTGAAGACGAAGAGGAGCTGCAAGGCTTGGTGGATGAGTTTGGGAGAGTGTGCAAGAAACGGAATCTAAAGGTGAATGTAGGGAAGAGTAAAGTGATGGTCTTTGAGAAAGGTGAAGTCATTGAATGTACAGCGAGGTTGGATGGTGAGGAATTGGAAAATGTGAGTACGTTTAAGTACTTGGGTAGTGTGATGAGTAAGGATGGAGGTTTGGAGGGTGAAGTGCTTGAAAGGGTACAGCAGAGAAGAAAGGTTGCTGGTTCCTTGAAAGCAGTGATAAGAAACAGGGAAGTGAGCATGGAAGTGAATAAGTTACTACATGACAGTATTGTGATACCAACTCTAACGTATGGAAGTGAAGCTTGGACATTGTTGGAAGGACACAAGTCAAGAGTGAGAGCAGTGGAAATGAGTTATTTAAGAGGAGCCTGTGGAGTCACACGGAGAGACAGGCTGACGAATGAGGATATAAAGGAGTGTTGTGGTGTGGATGTGGATGTGATAGGAAGTGTTATGAGGAACACACCGAGGTGGTTTGGCCATGTGGAGAGGATGGAGTGTGAAAGACTGACGAAGAGAGTGTATGTGAGTGAGGTGGAGGGGGTGAGAGGGAGGGGGAGGCCGAGGATGAGATGGCGGGATGGGGTGGAGAGGTATATGAGAGAGGGGTGTGTGAGTTGGGAGCAGGGCAGTGAAATGGCGGGGGACAGGACGACGTGGAGGCGATTTGTTTCTGGCCACCCCAAACGGGATTGAGGCGTCTGGCAATAGATAGATAGATAGATTTATCCTCATTGAGTCTTTCATCTGCACTTTTTGTGTATCACTGGTTTCATCATCTCTTTATTGTCTTCTTCCTTTAACCTTGACTCTTCTACTCTTGTGCAGTGATAAGTTTTCTCTCTTTCTCCTCCCTCTGTTCCGCCTACATTCCTTCCTCTCATATGTTCTTCCATCTTATCTCTCTTGCGTTCCTTTTGTTCTCTTTCCTTCTCTCTTCCCCTGCTCCCTGGCTTCCTCCTATCATAGTCTTTGTTTTCTTCTCTCTTCCCTTTTTCCCTTTTTTCCCTCTTTCCTTCACTTCGATTCTTTTTCATCCACCTGTTTATCGTAACTCTCTCCACCTTCTTCTTCTTCGTTTCCTTCCTTGTTTTATAAATGGACATCATGATTCACTCATCCCCCTTTTTATCATAATTGTCTGCCTCCTCTCTTCTCACTTCGTTTCTCTTCTCCTTTCATCTCCACTCCTCATCACTCTCTCCTCTCCTCTGCTTCTTCCCTCTCCACCGTCCAACAACCTCTCCTCATCCACTCACGTCACTTGTTTTGTGTCTCACCCGTTCCTGCCCCTTCTCGCCGCTCTTGAAATGTTTTCACCATCATGGTCTCTCTCTCTCTCTCTCTCTCTCTCTCTCTCTCTCTCTCTCTCTCTCTCTCTCTCATTATTTTAAGATTTTGCGAACACTTTAATTCGTTTCGTACTCTGTTACTCCCCACTTCCTTTTTAATTTTGTTCCTCCTCTATCCTCTTTTGCCTCTTCCTTTTATGCCCTTTATTGTACACTTTCATTCTGCCTTTTCCTCGTATTGTTTTTTTTTTCTAGTTTATGTCCTTCTCCTTCTCCTCCTCCTCCTCCTCCTCCTCCTCCGTGTCATTGCAGTGTTACAAGTTCGGAATATCCTTCATCTCGCTCACTTCGATTATATTTGGAATATATCCACCTGACGTTATCATAGAATTCCAGGACGTTGAGTCACAACGTAACTAAAGATTTATTTTTGAAGATGGGAAGAGGAAACGAGGCGCAGAACCTTGCAATGTCTAGTTCTTCGTACAAGAACGATCTTTGTTACAAGATGAAAAGTGTGGCGTTTACTTTGTCAACATTAGTGTATGGTTATAAGAGTCAATGATTATGGAAGTAAGAAAGACAGATCTTGACTTTAGGGAATGAGTGATTGAAAATTACACGTACTGTGAGAGCAAGGCCTACGTAGTGCTTGGAAGAGAAAGGTACTGATTGTTTGAGCAGTGACTGTAATAAAAGTTGATGGAAAGACGGGGAGAAAATAAGTGCTACCGAGAAAAAAGAGTTAAATAAAGCGAGAGACAAGAATGAAAGAGAAGGAGCGAGAAGGCTAGAGACGAAGGGAAGGGAGCGCAGGTTGAAAACATTTGCACAAGATGAGAGGTGGTAATAACAAAACCTCTTTTATACGGCGAATCTGCAGTCCGTTGACCAGGAAAATATAAACAGACAACGAACGGACGGTACAATAGAAAGAGGACAACAGAGGAGATGGGAAGGTGGAAGGAAAGATATAGAGAGAAACAAAAAAGTAACATCTAATTGGAAAGAAATAATAAATGACGAAAGATAGGGAGGCGAAAGCAAAGATTAGGAGAGAAAGGAGAAAGTGAGATTTAAGAGACGAGAAATGGAGTTAGGAGTAGCAGACAGGTAATAGGAAGAGAAATTATAGGTGGTAGTTGGCAAAGACAGGAGTTAAAATGGTGTACGAGGGAATGGAAAGGATGAGGCAAGGGTGAAAGAATGAAGAGTAGGGGCGGGAGGGGAAAGTATTAAGGAATAGAGAAAGAAACTGTCGAAATGACAGAGGTGAAAGTAAGACTGATGGATGAAGGAAAAAGGAAGAGTGGAGGACGGTAGGAGAAGAAACTGAAAAAAATGGACAAATTAGAAACAGAAGATGGAAAGATGACGGCAAAAGGAAAAGAAACATGAGAGAGAGAGAAAAAAAAAGAAAGCATAGTTGCGTGAAGGATTAAAGAGGAGGAGTTGGGAGAGGGGAAATAATGAAGTTGGAAGAGAAGGAAGGAAGGATGGGGAAGAGACGAACGGGAAAGGAAACGAAGGTTAAAAAATATATCCTTTCTCATAAGTTTATTCGTATACCTAGTTTTTGTTACATCTTTCTGTTTACTCCTTGTCGATGTTTTTGCCAAGGCAAAGGGACATCAATAGCAGGGTAAATATTTTGTATTTTATATCAAAAAATACTTGTTCTCTCCGTCTCGAGTGAAAAAAAACAAATGCGACTTGGCGTAAAAACGAAGTAAAACAAAAAAAGGAACCTCGAGTAATGCAGACGAGATGAAAAAAAAAAAAATCACTGCTGCTTAGAGTGATGCAGACGATGCAAAAAGAATGCAGTTTGGAGTAACGCTGACGAGATCAAAAGAAACAGAGATACTTGGCCAGAGGGAGAGAACGTAAGGGTAAGAAATATGGAACTGAAAATTTAGGAAGGTGAGGCTCAATACGCTGTTGGTGTGACAGAAGAGGAAAGGGGCGATAGGGAGAGAAGGAAGGAAGAAGGGAAGAGTTTAAGAGAAAAGAGAAGAGATAAGATGAGAGGAGATGAGAGGCGAAAGAGAGAAGATATGAGAGAGGTGTTGGTATGAGGGATAAATGGGTGCCACTCTGTTTTTATCAAACCATTCGGTAAGACAGCCTAAGCTCATATTAATAAACTAAACTGCCTTTACAAAAAAAAAAAAAAAATCCCAACAATGACTGCACCAATGAGAGGGTCACCGCAGATGGGTTTTAACCTTTTCACCAAGACAGACACACCTCACCTGTATCATACACCCATTACCATAATTTTCAGTTGTCTTCTACGTTAACCTCCCCATCTCTCTCTCTCTCTCTCTCTCTCTCTCTCTCTCTGTTCTGATTGGTTTTGCTTCCTATCTTTACCACTTGCCCCTTCTCTTCCCTTCATTCACTTTATCTTCCCCTTTCTCTTCTTTCCCTACCACCTCCCGAATGTCATTCTCTTCCTCCAATCCTATACTGCTTTCCATGGACTGCTTCCTCTCTTTAACTTCCTCTACTCCTCATCTTTCTCTCCTAATCTCTACCTCTTCTCTTCCCTCCTAACCTATTCTTTTTCCTCTTATCTCCCTTTCTGTCCACTAACCGGCATCTTTAATGGCTCTTCCCTCTTGAATTTCCTCTCTTCTCCCTTTTTTACCTTCCTACTTTAATCTCTCTCTCTCTCTCTCTCTCTCTCTCTCTCTCTCTCTCTCTCTCTCTTCTTCTTCTTCTTCTTCTTCTTCTTCTTCTTTTCTTCTTCTTCTTCACCTTCAGTGATGCTCATGTATTTGATTCCTCCTCTCCTCTGAGTAATTTTAATTAGTCTGTAATAACTCACAGGGTTTTAACACTGTAGCGAATGGACACAAATCTATATGTTTTGTTTCACCTTAAATTATGCACACACACACACACATACACACACACACACACACACAAACGTATTCTCTACATCTTTCATCACATTCCAGTTCCACGTTAAAACATCAACACATTTTCACACACTATTACCACAAGCACAACGTTTCTGCCTTACAATTTGGTCTGAGGTTTTATTGTCTGAAAGGTAACTCTGTCACTCAGTGGTGGCACGTTCATCGTTTACCTTGAGATATTTTCATAGTTTACTCACTCCAAGGTTTTCCAAGTGAATGAAGTGTTCTAAATAAAGTCCAGCGCAGTTTTCGTGAACTGGACCGAATATTTGATGATGTTTTGTGTGTGTGTGTGTGTGTGTGTGTGTGTGTGTGTGTGTGTGTCGCCACTGCCTGAATGAACTATACTTCTTTTTTTTTTTTTACCTTAACCTGGCCCAGAACTGCCATCTCTCCATTTGAATACTCAGTCCCAGCAATACTAACACTAGAGAACGATGCAAATCACGAAGTAGTTCTAAGGAATGGATGTAGAACCATACTGTTGTATTATTCTGCCACTGAACCACATGATATTTGCAACAAAAGAACAAAAGTTTGGCCCAGATTAAGACGGAAGAACTATAATTATAGTTGATCCCAGGAGAGGAAAGTGAAGTTGTTAATAATACACCAATTTTTTATGACCAACTATTATTAAATACTACAGTATATGTGTGTTGAAGACACTGTGGCTAGCCACATTCAATGCACTGGTGGTATTGGTGAGGAGAACACACACACACACACACACACACACACACACACACACACACACACAGTTAATTCCTCTGACTTTTCAGAGCACGTTCTTTTCTTTCCTGTGTGTTCATAAACATGTTGCATGTTTTGTCATTCCATCCTCTCCTGCCTCCTTTCCCCTCTGTCTTGCATACAGGGAAGTACACAAGACCAGACACAATAGTAAGGAAACACATTATTCACTCCAAGATAGGATCAAAGTTTGGAATCTGTGTATGTGTGGTTGAGTTTACTGGGTAATAGATTGTGAGACTAGTTACAATGACGGTTTTCATAGAGCAAAGTATAACCCACATCTGACAGCTTACTCACATAAATCCCAGATGTAACTATAAGCAAATTATAGTGAGTCATAAATCCCAGATGTAACTCTACGCAAACAAATTTTAGTGAGTCATAAATCCTAGATGTAACTCTACGAAGCTAATGGGCAGTGAGTCATGAATTCCAGATGTAACTCTACGAAGCTAATGGGCAGTGAGTCATAAATTCCAGATGTAACTATGAGCAGACTATTTGTAGTGAGTCATAAATCGGCCAGGTAGGCATCTGTGTGGTGTTGTGTGGACGTGCAGTGATTTAACAGGTCAGTGGGGTGCCGTGGTGACGCTGGTGACACACGTATTTACCATCTTGTACAGAACACGGAGCATCAGGCTGAGGTTTAGAGAAAGTCCAGGTGAGGGGTGCGGGTAATGTGGTGCCTGTGACATCATGGGAATGTGGTCGGTGGTGTGGCTGTAGTGATAGTGTGACATGATGTGCAATACCGCAGTGCGGTGAAGGTGTAGTGGTTGTAGTGTTGGTGCAGTGTGAATGGGGAGAGTATAAAATAATGGCTGTAAACAAGAGAAAGATGACGATACTCATGCTGAAAGTGGGGGAAGGGGAAGATTATTTCAGGGGTAGGGTACAAGACAATAGAGGAGTGGATACAAAGGAACAACTAAGTACTGGGTGTGCTTGTTAAGAATGCTACTGACATCTTACTGGGCTCTTAATGAGGAGGAAAGTTTTATCGTAATTTCTTTTCCCATCGCTACGTCATTCATCTTATCCACATAAAATCCTCTTTTGGAGATTTTCATTATTTACAGAACTTATGAGTCTGGTCCTGCTGTAGTCTTACATCTCTTTCTTAATTTATCCTACCTGTTAATGATGACTGTGTAACGTGTGTTATATTTGACATTCTAGTTTTACTTATCTTAACTGTTATTAGTTTATACTGTTTTTTAACACATCTACTAGTTGTTTTTACTTTTATTTGTAAACATACTCGTTATTAGTTTTTATTTTTATTTGTAAACACCACCACCCACCCACCCACCTACCCATAAAATCTTGTATCAAATATAATACAAAATGTAATACATTTATATGGTATTTTCAATGACCATAAAAAACACAGCAAATTTGCTTCTGGAAATTGGTGTTAAGTTCAGAAGCAAAAGCATTTTTCCTTCCCATGCCCAAAGATGGACGAAAAAAAATTGGTTCTGCTGAAATCGTAGTGAGATATCAATTGCCATTAACTCTTCTCACCTTACGTGACGATGATTAATAACTTGACTGAATTAATCGTCGAAAAAAGAAAAAATACTTTCATATACCGTGTGATCAGAGGTGTATGGTGTGTAGGACTACTGGGCCTTGAAAGCAGACTGTGAAGCCTATGCCCAGAGTCGGTCATATATATATATATATATATATATATATATATATATATATATATATATATATATATATTGTTACGGAACAGAGAAAGATAATGTACACTTTAAGTGAGAATGCTAAAAATCATTACTGTCCCGTAAAGTTCCAGGTCCAAAACAAAAGAGTTAGGTAAAATTACAAGTTAAAGTTTAATGCTCAAACTAACAACAAAACATTCAGGACTCATAAGGATAATGTAATGGCAAATAAACAGGTTAAATATATGGTTAACTGCAATAGCCTCTATTAACACGAAATTAGCAAGAGTAAATTTATCTAAGTCAGCCCTGATAAAATGAGATACCAGATAATACTCAGTGAATGCCAGATAAATTATTACAGATACAAACTATTATCAAAAATGACTGACAAAGAACCCTACATAAATTACAAACTTCACTAGGCCCACAAATTAAACTTATGCTATACAGTACAAGAACAAAATGCAACAACGGTTATAATCAAATTACACACAGCTGCTAGATGTTTGGAGATTTCTTGAGCACTCACAATAATAATATCTGTACAGGGGAGGACAGAGATGTGAACAAAATGAGGAGCAGATCTAAGTGGCAATGATGCAGAGACTGAGCTCATTATATAGGGGCCGGCAGAGCTTGATACAACTTGTAAGAAGGACGCGCAAATGAAGCCATGGGGACAAAGAGTTGACAATCCCGCACTGAATAACAGAAAGGACGACTTACTCTACTATAACGGTAGAAGGGGGGGGACTGAGGCAGAACACGCTCGTGATCAAACAGGCAGCACACTGTACGTTAGAATTACACAAAGGATGATGAAATCATAGGCTATGTAACAATATATATATATATATATATATATATATATATATATATATATATATATATATATATATATATATATATAAACACACGTCTGACAAAAAAAAAAAAAAAACATTACTGATAATTAAACCATACCATCAGAAATCACTCGTTTAGTGACAGAAAAAATTCTAGTCCAGAAATGTTTTTTTTTTTCTTTAAGTAACAGAACAGAGGAAAGAAAAACAAATGAATAATAATTAAAAAAAAAGATCCATACACCAGATTACCGGCGTCCTCCATTCACAAAGTATCTGTAATGTTTCTGCAAAAAGTCTCAAAATTCTTAAATTCAGTTAGTGTAAAGGTAGTGTAAGATTTTTTTTTTTTAAATCTCCTAGTCTCCAATCATGGTAGTAAGCTGCAACTCCACTACTGTCAAAATTTATTTTTAAAAGCACCTTTCTCAATACTGGGCCAGACTTTTCGTTTCCTCATTTTGAAAACTGATGAAAAACAGCATAAGTGAGGGAAAAATGAAAAGTAAAAAATATTATGAAAGTTCTTAACATATCATACGTAGTGCTTTCCTACCATAGGATGATAAAGGTCAATAAGTGTCGTAGAAATGTTAACTGTTATACAAATGGTGTGTCAATGTATTACTGAGTGTATACTGCCATATCAACACAACCAAACTAAAATACATAACCTTACCCCGCAATACCTCAGTAAGTATCAGGTAAGTACAGTGGTAATGCTAACTGTTATTATAAATAGTGTGTGAATGTATAAATGTGAGTGTATACTACCATAACAACACAGCCACACTAAAATATATGACCTCACTCCTCCACTACTTCTCTAAGTATTCCAATTATTCTTGCAGTCAAAACCAGTTGGGAAAATGAGAAGGAATATAATGCAACACTGAAAATTTTACGATGTTAAACCTATTCACAACCGCCATAATCAATATGAACAACAACAAAACTATATTTAATGGTTACTTATTGGGTGGAGTGATGCCTGGTGGTCTAGTGGTGTAAGGGTACCAGTAATATTGATGATCAGGTGGTGTCAGTCGACTCGAGTTGGCAAGAGGCGGTTGGAGGGATTTTTTTTTTTTCTCCACCATGTAATGTGGCAGGGGTGCAGGCCAGTAGACTCGCCTAACCTCGGGTACCTACATCTTGAAGGGACAATCATAATTTCTTATTAACTCGTCGTCACGATGTGGCCATGATCTGCAAAAGAGGGAAAAAACCATTACTGATATTTGTACGGTGTATCCAGGGTTCTTTGCTGACGTAGGCTTTTTGACACATAAGTTTTATCAATAGTTTATTGCGCCAATTTATGAGGCACTCAAGCTAGTAACTTGCCTAGTAACGTAATCTACTCTTCTATTTAGTACTTTGAGACCAGCTGTTTCTAACTCGTTTTCAGAATATTATCGCCATCGTCTAGTCCCAGTCGTGTTACCCACTTAACCACCTGTCTCTTGGAAGTGCAAATTTAGTTTTCATAATTTGTGGTAATGTGAACTGTGGAGTGGCACTAGCCGTTAGTGTCATAACGGTAACTGTCTCCTGCAGGCAGCGGCAATTAACAGTCTCGCACAGCCAGTAAAACTGTTTGCTTGTTGTTGAAGGGTAGGAGGCAGGGTAGAGGGAGAAGGGGAAGCGTGTTGGTGACTACCTTCTATTCCCCCCTTCAAGCCGTCCTTTTCCTCCTCATCAGTCCCCCTCACTTTCTCCCTTTCCATCCAGTCCCTGGTCTGCCTAGTCTACTGTTTTCAGGTACAAATGGGTGGATGGATTGGGCAGACATGAGTGTGTGATGACCTGGAATGGTCGTATGAGGTAAGGCAGGCAGGGGGAGTATGCCCTGTGAAGATGAACAATGTATACTGGCATCACTGATGGTGTAAATATGGGAGTATACTCCGTGACGATAAACACTGAATACAGGTACCTATGGTGGTGTAAATATGGGAGTATACCCTGTGAAGAAGGTCATTGTATACTGCCACTAATGGTGGTGTAAAAATAGGAGAATACCTTGTGAAGATGGACATGAATACTAAACTGCTGGCAGTGTATGATAGTATACCCTGTAACAACAAGAACAACAACAACAACAACAATAATAATCTATCTATCTATCTATCTATAGCCCGACGCCCTAATCCCGCAAATGGTGGCCGCAGACAAAACGCCTCCAAGTCACTCTGTCACCCACCATTTGACTACCCTCCCCCCAACTCACCCCCCTCCTCCCTCATATACCTCTCAACTCCATCCCTCCACCTCATCCTCGGTCTACCCCTCCCTCTCCCTCCCTCCACCTCACCTCTTAGTCAGTCTTTCATTCTCCATTCTCTTCACATGTCCAAACCACCTCAGGGTATTTCTCCTAATCTTCTCAACCACATCCACATCCACGCCACAACGTTCCTTCACTTCTTCATTCGTCAACCTGTCCCTCCACCTCACTCCACATGCTCCTCTCAAGTAACTCATTTCCACTGCTCTCACTCTTGACTTGTTCCCCTCTTGCAAGGTCCACGCCTCGCTTCCATACGTCAGGGTAGGGATCACAATACTATCATGCAGTGACTTCTTAACTTCCATACTCACCTCCCTATTTCTCATCACTGCTTTCAGTGTACCAACAACCTTCCTTCACTGCTGTACCCTTTCACGCACTTCATCCCCCAAAGTTCCATCCTTACTCATCACACTACCCAAGTACTTGAATACACTCACATTCTCCACATCCTGACAATCCAACCTCACTGCACACTCTGTGACTTCATTCCTCTCAAATACTATAACTTTACTTTTGTTTACATTAACTTTCAGATTCCTCCTCCTCCACACTGTCCCAAATTCATTCACCAAACCTTGCAACTCCCATTCATCTTCACTCAACAATACTGTATCATCAGCAAACAGCAACACCGGAATCTTCCAAATCTCACCCTCATTCATTAGAGCCACCCCCACATCCACTGCCCTACCTTGCACCTCCTTTACAACCCCATCCATGTATATATTAAACAGCCATGGAGACATCACACAACCCTGTTTCAGTCCCACATTGAGATCAAAGAACACACTCAGCTCACCATCCACTCGCACCGTAGCCCTAGCTCCCTCGTACATACTCTTCACAGCACTCAACAATTTCCCCTCCACTCCATATATTCTTAATACCTTCCACATACCTTGCCTATCTATTCTGTCATAAGCTTTCTCCAAGTCCATGAAGGCAGCATACACTTTCCTTCCCTTCTCTAGATACTTCTCCACTAAACATCGTAGAACAAATATCTGATCTACACACCTTTTTCCCTTCCTAAATCCCCCTTGTTCTTCTCCAGCTAGCTCCTCTGTCATATGCTTAACCCTATCAATGAGGATTCTACCACATATTTTACCAGTCACACTAAGAAGGCAAATACCTCTATGGTTACCACATACTTCTCTCTCCCCTTTTCCTTTGTATAAAGGAACAATTATACCTGATTTCCAGTCCTCTGGAACCCTTCCCGCTTCCCAAGCCAATCTACACAACTTCCATATCCACTCCACAACAATCTCACCCCTACACCTAAGCATTTCACCACACACTCCATAAATTCCTGGGGCCTTTCCCAACTTAATCTTCTTCATCGCTTCCACTACTTCCGCCCTACTGATCTCTTCCTCCCTCCTCTTATCTCTTCTTCTCCCAGCCATTCCCCAACCACTTATACTCACACTGCTCTCACTCTCTACATTCAACAAATCCTCAAAGTGCTCCTTCCATCTCCTCAATTTCTCTCTCTTCTCCACCAACAATCTATTATTCCCATTTTTCACTCCCCTACTATTTCCCCTTTCACACTGCCTTACTTTCTTTACCTTCTTCCAAAACAATTTCTTACTCTCCCTCCATTTCACACTCAGATTCCTCCCAAACTCTTCATCCACTTTCATCTTACTCTCCTTCACCAGTCTCTTAACCTCCCTTTTCATGCTCACATTTACCTCTCTCTTCTCTCTCTCATCTTCTCCCCTACCTCTACTCGCTAACCATTCACTATATGCCTTCTTCTTTTGTTCCACAGCTCGTTTCACCTCATCATTCCACCATGCTGTCCCTTGCATACCCTTGCATCTCCTCCTCACTCCACAAACCGCCTCACACGCTGCGCCTATCTCTTCCGTGAATATCTTACATACGGTACATCTTCCACCCCTTCCATCTGCTCTAGCTCATACCTTCCCAATCTTTCTTCCACTATGCTCTTATACTCTGTCATTTTCTCACTATCTTGCAATTTCTCTACTCTTCTTACAGGAGCTGCTTCCTCCTGTCTTCCCCTGCGTCTCCTTAACCATTTTCTTTGCAGCTCTACCTTGGCCATCACTAAGTGATGGTCCGAGACTCCATTCCCCCACCCTCTTCACACTCTTGCATCCAACACTTGTCTTCTCATTCTTTCATCCACACACACGTAGTCAATCACTGCCTTTCGTTCAACAAGTTCACCATCCATCCTCCTCATTACTCTCCATGTATACCGGTGGATCATCTTATGACGAAAGTAGGTGTTGGCTATTGCCAACCCCTTACAAGCACAGATGTCCACCGCAGCACTACCATTCCCATCTAATAATAATAATAATAATAATAATAATAATATGAAGTGCTAACCCGTTGAAATCCGGTCCCTCTTTTACACTGTTTATACTAATATTAATAATAGATACTAATAATAGTGATAACAATAAAAATAATATTAATAGCCTACATGGGCGATCTGTCGTTACCTAAATGCAGGACGAGTGTATCGTCTCGTTTACCAAATTATGGGCCTTTATTGCTGTCCTCACAATATAAATTACATAATAAACAACTAAAATGCACTGTAAAGCCTCAAATATACTTACAGCCTGGATAAAACAGGAAATGTATCATTGAGAATGGCAACACACCCACACTTAAAGCCTCACCACGTGACACTGATGCATCCAAGATTCTAGAAATCTAGAAGGATGACGTTCGATTTAAACACCAGAGATATTTTAATATTTACCCATCAATACAATATTCTTTTAAAATGACCACAAAATGACTTAGAAATTTTTATATGCAGTGAATTTATTCATTGTTCTTCGTATTTTGTAAAAGAAATGTACACAGGCAACCAAAGAAAATAACTTAAAACTTTTATGAACACAGGCAATGCACAAGCATATTAATTAAATATAGATTCAACTCTTTCAGTTAATGCGGGATGCAGGCAATACCAGGACTGCTTTTAGTAATCACAGATAGAAATTCCATGACATGGGCGGTTCACTGTAAACCAGAGTTAGCTTATATGTTTACGAAAGTGAATTAGTTGCGGAAAAAATGACTGACAATGGTACTTGGCAGCACAAAACTTACCAAAAAGGTCTTCCCCCGGACCCTGCCCCCCATCTTGTTCATGTTCTCTCTCTCTCTCTCTCTCTCTCTCTCTCTCTCTCTCTCTCCAGTGAGATGCTCTGTTCTTACTACAGGTAAAGGATTTTCACTGACGGGATGTGGAGGTTGTAGGAACTGGAAAGGTTGGATAAAGCTTTAAGAAACCCCTTCAATACTTGACGCTTTTATTTATCTATTCATAACCACAGAGAGAGAGAGAGAGAGAGAGAGAGAGAGAGAGAGAGAGAGAGAGAGAGGTCATATGTAATAATATATGGACACAGACAAAGAACAGGGATGATAATGAGGTCAAAAACCACATTTTATATACCAAAAAGACAGCAGAAATTGAAAAAAGGAATTACAATACAGTAAACTTGTATGGAAAAGGGGAAAAAAGAAGAAATGGATAAAAGGGGGAAATGGAAGATTAAAATAAGCAACAAGAGATATATGATTAGCATTTTGGAAAATATGTACGGAAATGAAAATGGGATGAAAGAAAACGGTGATACGAAATTCAAAACAAATTATTGTTATTATGCCAACGGCCATACCACGTTGAGTACACCGCTTCCCGTCCGATCAGCGAAGTTAAGCAACGTTGGGTCTGGTTAGTACTTGGATGGGTGACCGCCTGGGAACACCAGATGCTGTTGGCATCCCTACGTGAGTGGGGTTGGTGGAGGATTGGTGCCCCTCCCTGTAAAACAATTAACTCTAAGCCCTTGGCCACCCCGATTGGGATACATGGCGTCTGGCAATGGATGGATGGATGGATTATAAATGGCAAATGATGAATTGAAAAGGGGGAAGAAATAAGACAGAAAAGATACATGAAATTTGAAGGATAATTTTATTGACAATAAATATAAACAGAAAAACCATCTCAAAATTATCACCATTATGAACCGATGTTTAACTTTCAAAAGCAAGGCCAATATTCTGCTCGGTTAAGGAAGGTCCCTAACACCAATTTCTTGTCGATTTATTTTAGGACATGGCTGGTTAAAAAAAAATTGTGTGTAATTTATGTACAGTATGGCAATATTGGAAGGATTTATATAACACGGAATAGGGTAATAAGGTGCAATGTGCAAAATAAATCGCTTAGAAAATGGCGCTAGGGAGGTTTCTCTACTGAGGAGAATACCGGCCAGTGAGTCATAATGAAGGAGTGCAGTTTTGCCATCTCTGTTCTCCCCTTCCAGCTTTTGACTTCCTCCACCACCTTTTGACTTCCTCCACCACCTTTTTACTTCCCCCACCTTTTGACTTCCTCCACCACCTTTTGACTTCCTCCACCACCTTTTGACTTCCCCCACCTTTTGACTTCCTCCACCACCTTTTGACTTCCTCCACCACCTTTTGACTTCCCCCACCTTTTGACTTCCTTCACCACCTTTTGACTTCCTTCACCACCTTTTGACTTCCTCCACCACCTTTCGACTTCCCCCACCACTTGCTCCACCACCGTTTGACGTCCCCACCACCTTTTGATTTCCTCCACCGCCTTTTGACTTCCTCCACGACATTTTGACTTCTTCCATCACTTTTTGACTTCCTCCGCCACTTTTTGACTTCCTCCATCACCTTTTGACTTCCTCCACCACCTTTTGACTTCCTCCACCACACTAAACATTATGTACAAAATGTAAGCCGGATCTATCGTTCAATGCTTCCATCTCTCTCTCTCTCTCACACACACACACACACACACACACACACACACACACACACACACACACACACACACAGTGTATTCTGACTGGCTATTCAGAAAAGCAGAGGGTAAGACAGGGAAGGTTGAAGCCAGAAGAGAGACAAGAGAACTGGTTGGGCTGGAAACATTACACTGCAGAGACGAGGAAGGTACTGTGATGAGGCAGAGAGTGAGTAGGGAAGGTGATGAGGCAGAGGGTGGTTAGGGAAGACGATGAGACAGAGGGCGAGTGGGGAAGGTTATGAAGCAGGTATGAGGGTGAGGCAGGGAAGGTGGTAAGGCGGGAAGGAGGGTAAGGCAGGGAGGGTGGTAAGGCAGGTACCGGTACGAGAGTGAGGTAGGGAAGTCTGTATGGTAGACAGAGAATGAGGCAGGGAAAGTAGTAAGACAGGCAGAAAGTTAGGTAGGGAAGGTGGTAGAGCAGTTAGAAGGGTGAGGCAGGGAAGGAGGTAAGGCAGACAGGAAGGTAAGGCTGGGAAGGTGTATGGCATGTAGAAGGTTGAAGTAAGGAAGATGGTAAGGCAGGTAGGAGGGTGAGGCAGGGAAGGTGATAAGGTAGGCAGCCGGCTAGGAAGGTGAGGCAGGGAAGGTGTTTAGACAGGAAGAGGGCTGGGTAGAAAGGGTTGTAAGGCTGAGGGTGAGGCAGAGAAGGTAGTAAGGCAGGGAAAAGTATGAGGTTATTTTACCATCTTCCCTTCTTACCTTTTCCTTACCTTCTTTCTTTCTTTCTCCCCGTCTCCCTTTCCTCTTCTCATTCGTTTACAAGTTGTGCTAATGATGGTGATGATAAGATAACCACAAGAGGTATAATTAGCGTAATGACTGCTAGCACCACTAATTGCCTGACTCACTTTTAGAACATGGTATGAATTGCGACATGGAATGTAAGGGGTGCAAATGATGAGGTGAAAGAGAGAAAGATTGTCCAGGTGCTTGAGGGTGCAAAAGTGGACACACGTGGATTAAATGAAACTAAATGGGGAGGGGAAAGTGTGAGAGAGTGGGAGTATGGATGGGGTATATGCGCGGGACTGGGTGAGAATGAGAGGGCAAGAGAAGGAGTGGGTATTGTTTTGTGCAAGAGATAGAAGGAGAATATAAGTAAGTATGGATCAGTTGGTTCAAGGATTGTGAGGGTAAGATCGTAAGTTGGACTACAAATGTGGGCGATTGTGTGTGTGTATGTACCAACGCAAGATCGTGCAAGCAGAGTGAAAGAAGAGTTCTGGACAAATGTGTAAGCGTGCATGGAAAAGTTTGAAAGGAATGAGAGAGTGTTATTGATTGGAGATATGAATGGAAAAGTAGGAAATGTGATGGTGGATGGAGTGGTTGGTGAGTGGGGTGTGCCTTAAGAGGTGGATGAGAATGGCAGTGGTCTAGTAGACATTTGTGCAGGGAGGGGGTTGGTGATAGCCAATATCCTCTTCAGACTCAAAATGATCCACAGGTATACGTGGCAAGTGACTGAAGGCAATGATTGATTGTGTGTGTGTGGATGACAAAATGAGAAAACGTGTAATGGATGCAGGGGCATATAGAGGTTGGGGGAATGGACTTTCCGGCCACCACTTGGTGGTGGTGAGAATCAAGGTTCAAATGAAATGGAGGAATAGAAGAAGGGAAGGACAGGAGGAAGTAGTTCATACAAGGAGGGGGGGGGGGAGGTTACAAGAGGATGGAATAGAGGCAGAATATTAGAGAGAATTGGAGGAGCGATTGGGTAAATATGGACTGGAGCAGATGGGGTCCGTGGAAGTTGTGTGCATGATATTCACAGAAGAAATCTGTGCAGTATATGAGATTGTGTGTGGCGTAAAGAGTAGACGAAGCGGGGTGCTGGGAACAGCATGGTGGAATGAAGAGGTGAGACAGTTTGTGGCACAATAGAGGAGAGCATACAGTGAGTGGATGAGAAACAGGGGTGTGGAAGAGGTTGACAGACTGAAGAAAAAGTTATATGTAGAAAGGAAGAGAGAGGTGAAAAGATTAGTAAGATTGAGTAAGAAGAGAGTGGATGAAGAATTTGGAAAGAATTTGAGTGTAAAGTGGAGGGAATGTAAGAAAATGTTCTGGAAAGAGGTAGAGTTAGACAGGGTGTCAAAGAAGTTAGTCGGGGAGTGAAAAGTAAAAATGGTAGATTACCAGGGGAGAAGGGAGAAAAGTGAGCAGATGGAGAAAACACTTTAAGGAATTACTGAACATACATAATGAAAGTAATGCCAGTATAAATGACTAGGGAAAGACTGGGAGATGGAGGGATAGGAGAAGACAGCAAAAAATTAGTAGGATGGAGGTTATGGAAGCAATGAAGAAAGTCAAAATGGGGAAAGCCCCAGGAATTGATGGTGTGTGTGGTGAAATGCTGAAGCATGGGGGAGAGATAGTAGAAGAATGGATGTGGAAGATGTGCAGATTGGCCTGGGAGGAAGGTAGACTCCCGGAGGACTGGAAGTCAGGTAAGATTATTCCTCTGTACAAAGGAAAAGGGGAAAAAAAAAAGCATGTGGGAATCATAGGGGCATTTGTTTTCTTAGTGTGATACGAAAAGTATATGGTAGGATACTTATTGACAGAGTTAGGGAAATAACAGAGGAAATAGCTGGAGACGAACAGGGAGATTATAGGAAGGGAAAAGGTTGTGTAGAGCAGATATTCATTCTTAGATGTTTAGTGGAAAAGTTTCTAGAGAAAGGAAAGAAGTTGTATGCGGCCTTCATGGAACTGGAAAAAAACATATGACAAGGTGGATAGACAAGGACTGTGGAAATTATTAAGAATATATGGAGTAATTGGGAAGTTGTTGAAGGCCGTGAAGAGTATGTATGAGGGTGCTAAGGCGGCGGTGCTTGTGAATAGTGAACTGAGTGAATTTTTCTATTTGAAGGTTGGATTGAAACAGGGATGTGTCATGTCTCCATGGTTATTCAATCTGTATTTGAATGGGATTATAAAAGAGATACAAGTTAGGGCAGTGGATGTGGGAACGGCCCTAATGGGAGAGGGTAGTGTTTGGAAACTCCCTGTACTGTTGTTTGCAGATGATACTGTGTTGTTAAGTGAAGATGAAGGGGAGCTGCAAGGCTTGGTGGATGAGTCTGGGAGAGTGTGTAAGAAACGGAGTCTAAAGGTGAATGTAGGGAACATTAAAGTTATGGAGTTCAAGAGAAATGAAGCCACTGAATATATAGTGAGGCTGGATGAGAGGGAAACGATAAATGTGAGTGCATTTAAGTACTTGGGTAGTGTGATGAGTAGGGATGGAAGTTTAAAGAGTGAACTTCTTGAAAGGGACCAACAGGGAAGAAAGGTTGCTGGTTCCTTGAGAGCAGTGATAAGGAACAGGAAAGTAAGCATAGAAGTGAAAAAAAAAAAATTACTGCATGCCAGTATTGTGATACCAACTCTACCGTTTGAATGTGAAGCTTAGACCTTGTTGGAGGGACAGAAGTCAAGAGTGAGAGCAGTGGAAATGAGTTATTTGAGAGGAGTAAGTGGAGTTACATCTAGAGACGGACTGACAAATGAGGAAGTGAAGGAGCGCTATGGTGTGGATGTGGATGTGATAGGAAGCGTTAGGAGAAACACGCTGAGGTTTTTTGGCCATGTGGAGAGGATGGAGAGCGAGACACTGACAAGGAGACTGTGGATGAGGTGGAGGGAGGGAGGGAGAGGGAGAGGGAGGCCAAGGATGAGATGGAGGAATGGAGTGGAGAGGTATATGAGAGAGGGGGGTGTAAGCTGGGAGCAAGGCAGTGATATGGCGGGGGACAGGGCGACATGGAAAAGATATGTTTGTGGCCACCCCTTACGGGATTAAGGCGTCTGGCAATAGATAGATAGATAGATAGATAGATTTTTAGTCTGTGGGGTACGTGATGAATGGATGCTACTTTGATGTGGAAGAGGAGGTGAGGCAGTGAGGCAAAGGTGAGGTTAATCAGGTGTGTGACTAAGAGAGGCTCAAGTGGTGAGGTGAAGGAAGACTGAGGCAGAGGTGAGGTTAATGAGGTGTGTGTCAGAATGAGGCCTAGATGGTGAGGTGAGGTCCATATGGTGTTATAGTGTGAGGTAAAAGTAGTAACGGTATGGGATGGCAGTGAGACAAGAGGTGATGAGGTAAAATATATTCTTGTCGCTTTCAAAGGTGACGGTGAAGGGCTCTCTTGCCAGTCAACAGTGTCAAGGGAAGCCAGTAGAGCATCACTTATGTCTCTAATTAGATCCTTTGCTGAAGTTGATGAAGGAGCGAAACGACGAGCACATCACATCGAACACCACCTGACTCTGGGTAGGATGGGAAGGTAGGAGTAGGAGGGATGGACTGGTATAATGATGAGCGGTGGGTCGTGAAAGGGTTAGTATACATATCTGACAAGAGTCCAAATCTATACAAAAGTGATGTATCTTTCACAATTCATGGCGGTGTGAAACTAGATACATAGGATAAGTATCCCGTGTAAAAATTAGTAATATAGGAAATCGGGAAGGTTGAAATCAGATGTTTTTATAATGATCTAATGCTGGAAATATGGGGATGGTGGCTGTCAAAAAATAGTGGGAAAGACGTGACAGAATGGTGGAGAAAGGTGTAGGGCAAGACACTGGTGACGACTGGCGGCCCAATAGATATCAAAGATCTCTTATGACGACAAGTGTTGTATTACTGGCTGCGTTAGCTATGGACGGAAGAAAATGAGGTGAGGTGAGAAGAAGGGAAAGGACAGGACGAGTTAGGATGGTGACAGGTAAAAACTTAGATGTAAGGAGTAGGCAGGAACAGACTGGGAGGGTAGTGTAAGGAGTAGGCAGGACAGACTAGGAAGGTGGTGGGTGGTTCGGAAGGATGGAGGCTAAGGCTTAAACCAAAAGTATCTCCTAAAACAAGGACACAAGCGAGATGCACAATAAGTTACAAGAAAGTACGTACACGCCACTCTAGTATACCTCACCTTCTACGACACAGGTGAGAACGGAGGTAATGCACGCTGGATTATTAGCTAGAGAGAGAGAGAGAGAGAGAGAGAGAGAGAAAATACAAGCTATCACTATGACTGGCGCGTAGGAAGGGATTTAAAGTTATTAAAGCATGCAAAGGTGACATACCACAATTCCAGGCGAGCTGCAGCACGAGTAACACGAGGAGCAGAACACTTGCGAATATGAAGTAGCAGACGTGCTGCGCAGTGAATTTGAGTGCACAGATGGGCACATATCAGCATTATTTCACAAACTGCTCTTATACCACATCTCTTAGGAACTTACTCATCACAAACATTGTGCAAGATGGAGTTACTTCCCACCTAAGTGCATAACAGTTATGAATATGAAGTGACGAACGTGTAGCCCCATGAATATGAAGGAAACAGAGAGGCACCTATACTTTCCTTTTCACAACACTTACGAATATGAAACGGAAGACGGAAGCGAGGACTTACACCAACCATTGTTGTAAAGACAGGGTGGAGGAAGACTGATGGTGGTACTGGGGGGTCAATATTGCAATGTTAGGCAGGTCCCAGCAGGTCATATCTTTAGTGCGGGACCTGCGGGACTGATGTTGTGTAGTGTAGTGTCAATTAGCTTAGTGTACTTTAGTGCTGTCTAGTGTAGGGCAGAGAGGTTTAGTCTAGTTTATTAATTGTAGTTTAGTGTAGTGAAGTGTAATACCGGTACTGTAAGTTACTGTGGTGCTGTGTGGGATGTTTTAACTATAAACCTGGTTGCCATAAATAATGATTATAAAATACTGAGGGAGGTAAGTATGAGTGACATCAATATCAGTCCTGGCCATAATATCACGACCATTACTGACAACATGCATTGGTAATTAAGGAGTGACACCAATGACAGTCCTTGAAATTATATCACTTACATTACTTGACATCATGCATTGGTAATTAAAGGGGAGTGACATCAATGGAAGTCCTGGCCATAATACCACGGGCATTGTTGATAACATGTAATGGTAATTAAGTAAAAGTGACATCAATGGCAGTCCTCACCACAGTATCACTTACTGACAACATCCATTGGTATTTAAGGAAGAATGACACCAATGGCAATCCTGACCATAATACAGTATCACTTACATTACTGAAATCATCCATTGGTATTTAAGGAAGAGTGACGCCAATGGCAGTCCTGACCATAGTACAGTATCACTTACATTACTGACAACATCCATTGTTATTTAAGGAAGAGTGACGCCAATGGCAGTCCTGGCCATAATATCACTTGCATTACTGACAACATGCATTGATAATTAAAGAGGGGTGACACCAATGGCAATCATGGCCATAATATCACAGGCATTACTGACAACATGCACTGGTATTTAGAGAAGAGTGACACCAATGGCAGTCCTGACCGTTATATCACATGCAATACTGACAATATGCGTTGGATATTTGATGCTCTCACCCAGGTGCATGCAAGGCTTAAAACCAAAAGAGTTATATAAAACTCTTCCACACACTCAAGAGACTCACCAGAAAGATTAATCCTTTCACACCTCTTAATCTCTAAATGTTCTCCCTGACACACCGTACACTCGAAATCAGCATTATTTCACAGTCTGCCTCTCCTACCACTACACCTATTATGCACCTACTCATCACAAACACTGCAGAAGATGGAGTTACTTCCCACACCCATGCAGCGAAATGCACTTGGCAACACTTCGTCTACTCTGACAGTACCGCCACATGGCCCTTCTACCTAGTGGTACGTACTGTCTCTGTTTTCATTTTTCCTGTGGTAAATATGCATAGATATAAATGAACAAATATAAATAAATAGAGAGATTGGTAAATAGGTAAAGAAGACTAATCCATTCAGAGTAATACTTCAGCCATGCTCGTGGATTATGGTAATGACGTAAGACACTACCATACGTGATATTTCCACATTCAATAACCAAACGTTGCATCCAGGTCGTACTGAATGTAAACTCTTTCATCAGCACCTAACACCTAACCCTTTGTATAAGCACCTCAGCCAACGTAGTTGGAGGAGGTTATTTTTTCACCTATGTTTGTCTGTTTGTCTGTTGCATTGTCCACACGATATCTCCAAAAGTTCTCGGAGAATTTCAATGACATTTTGTGGAATGGTGGGCCATGGATCATGGCAGAATTAATTAAATTTTGGCGTTGATTCGGATCCGCATCCTGCAATGGTATTGGCGGAGGTATGCGCTCTCTGAGTGTTTTTTTCTAATTATATATACATTGGACAGGAGCCAAACATGGAAACAAGAAAACGCAAACTATATAATCCGAGTTTCCAGTGAAATGGGCAACTCCTGAAGTCATTCACTAGGCATTTTTTTTTTTTTTTTTTTTTTTAACTGGAAGCATTGAGGTTGGGATGGGAAGTGAGGGTGGAAATTGCTGATTCTGTGACAGCAAGCACACCAAAACTGTGCAGTCCAACTCAAAAGGAGGAGACTATGAAATCTAGTTCACAACACACACACACACACACACACACACACACACACACACACACACACACACACACACACTAACAGCCGTAAAAGGATATCCGTAACATCGTCATTGCTAGTAGTAAAATCGTGTTCTGTAACGGTTGCTAAGAAACACTAAAGTCCGAACCTCTTCCTCATCCTCATCCTCCTGTTCCATCATCATCCGTTGGGAAAAGACCGCGCATTTGGGAAAAAAATTAAAGCCCTTGCAGAATATGCGTAAAGACCACATATATAACACTACCACTCACTTAATTCGTATGGCGGATTGTCTTTAGACATCTTACACACTAATCAAGATCATAGCAATTAGCCTACAGAGAGAGAGAGAGAGAGAGAGAGAGAGAGAGAGAGAGAAACTTTATCATATCGCTCCCGAATAGACATAGCTACAAACTAATACCAGAATGGACACCATGAAGGTACGCTGGAATACTTACTGCCAAATAAATAAATAACACAAGATTAAACCTTGACCCACTGTCTTTCAGTTAATCACTCTGTGTTGTGATGCTTTCAAGTTGTAACTCAGAAGCTGACCACACCATTAAGGTCAGGCCAGGTCGTTCATCACCAAACAACAAACGTTCAATACTTACAGTAACATTCATACACTCACTGGAGAGGACAACTAGTGCATACTGGGGCTTTCAAGGGTATATGCTTTGCCTACTCCTCTCTCTCTCTCTCTCTCTCTCTCTCTCTCTCTCTCTCTCTCTCTCTCTGATGGCTGGAGTGGCTGCCCCTCTCTCATTTCACAGTCACTCTCCCCAACTTTTTTCTGACGCTGTTTGCTTTTCCCTGTGGACAAAGATATTTTTTCCGTCTTCCTGCCTCTTCATTGTCGCCTGCTTCCCTTTCTATTTTGCACACACAAAAATACACATTCTCTCTCTCTCTCTCTCTCTCTCTCTCTCTCTCTCTTTCCGCCTGTCAACCCACACGCCACAACCACTTTACCTCTCAAAAAATATTTGAAGTAATTTTCAGTTTGTGACCAAGGTAAATTTGTTATTGCCGTACTGTATATAAACATTCAAACAAGAATTCTGAGTCTGTGATCGTTAGACCACCAGACCATCAAACTACTAGACCATCAGGCGTTTTAACAATATACAGTATTAATTAAAGGAAATACCAGAAACACAGATATAAAAAAGTCTGGAAGTGAAGCAAATGTAGCAAAACACCATTCTGCCAAGGTAAGGGGAATGGGAGGTTAGTGGTAAGGAGTGATCAGCATGTATTTATGTTATGTAGCACCACCATTATGTAAATGCTATGGCCATGAGACCCATTATACTGACACTTTTATACCTTCTTCCTTAATCTTTTCCCTTTTTAATTCTCTGCCTCCAAACTTTACTTCCTTGTATTCTTCTCAAAGTTTCCTACTATCCCTCCTTCCTCAAATTCCTATCCTTTTTTCTCCATCTCTATATTCTAACCTTCGTTCAATATAATATACCTCGCCCTCTTCCTTCTTAGCTTTCTTTTTCTCCTCTATCTTCGTTTCTCATTTTCTTCCTTTCCTATTTACAAACATCTTGCCTTCTTCGCCCACCCACCATCCACAGAGACTCAGTATGCAGTAATAGCGGCATTTATGAGTTACTTTTATAATTACCCAGCATTTGTGGAGTTACCCTCACACGCGTCGCAGATGTTGCCGTGGTTGGAGCACATAAGAGGGATTATGTGCTCAAAGCAATAGTGAATACTGCATTACAATCTTACAGGGTTTTAGCTGTGCACTCTGACGTCTCCCTTCACTTTTTCACCTTCTGCTGCTGCTAATATCAACACGGCTTAATGAAATGTATATCCAAATCTTCCTTGTTGTAGTTTCAGTAGCTACAGTTTTCACGACATTTGAGGGATCAGATAAAGGGGTTATTTATGTCATGTTCAACACCAAGATAAAAACAAAAGAATTTGATTGCTCCGCCACTGGGCAATTTACTGCAAATCAGCAACTGTGTATTACATTGCCAAGGCTGGTATTCACACCAGACTCGAACGAATCAGCAGTGAAGGAACTGTGTATTATAGCACCAGGGTTGATGTTCAAACCATAGTCAAATGTTTATAGCATCCAATCAGCACTGATGGCAGCTGTGAGTCAAACCCATGTACTAACTGCCCTGTCCAGCACTGAGAAGATAATCAGAAAATAATTATCATGATAAGGAAGGGTCATCCTCTCCATCATATGGCCTGAGACAGACACATGTGATTGTTTTGGATGTGTCAAGGCAGCTTCCCACCAAGGAAGTATGGTTGGGTACACTCAGGCACACGACAAACCATAAGAAAATGTTCCTGCACAGGAATAGGTCAAATGGAGCACAAATGGATGCTGCAACCTTAACCACCTCATCACCGCACTCAGTCTATTATATCTGGCCAGCACGTGAACTGTACATAAATAGGTCAAGCGGAGCAGAATGGGATGGTGCAGCCCTGGCCACCTCATCACCGCACTCAGTCTAGAATATCTGGCCAACATGTGAACTGTACATAAATAGGTCAAGCGGAGCAGAATGGGATGGTGCAGCCCTGGCCACCTCATCACCATACACATTCTGTGATGTCTGTGCTGGCTTTTGTTGTGACGACTGATGTGTTTACCTAACATTCCAGCATCGGGTTTGCATTGAGAAGGACCAGGAAGGGAGGGATGACGGAAGGAGGAAAATCATGGAGGGAGGGAGAGAGAGAGAGAGAGAGAGAGAGAGAGAGAGAGAGAGAGAGAGAAACTCTGCAATTGTATAATACAAACTTTATCCCTACCACCCATCAGAGAGAATGTTTTAGTGTTGTACTGTACATATTTCAGAAAGAACCAACTATTGTAATGTGAGATACCTTATTATTTTGCTTTTGGTCATCAGTTGCTTAGGGAAAGGGAGTAACACACACACACACACACACACACACACACACACACACACACACACACACACACACACACACACACACACACACACACACACACACACACACACACACACACACACACACACACACACTACCAATACAGTACAGCCACTCAAACTTCCTCACATCACAGCTCAATGGTATTCACAGTAGCCTAAGTCACTGTATCACGCTGCAGTGTGGAGGTGGAGGGGGATCACAAAAATGAGAGAATCCAGCACGGCATCATCTGTGTGAGCTGTGTGCTTGTGGAGTCTGTGTAGAATATTCCTTTCATAAAAATATGGGCGTAAAGCCATGGGTGGAAATAATGTAAAAGTAAAGAAAAACAGTATAAGGGACTGGAGAGGAAAGATGAACCAGAAATGAAAAGAGCAGGAAGGAACGGAAGAAGAAGGGTAAGATAGAATATAACGAACTGAAGTTACAGAAATGGAAGATAGAGGGAGCAAGAAGAGGGAAGAATTTAAGGAAAAGGGGACACAAAATTGATGAGGGGAGAAGTGGGAAAGAAAAGTATGAAATAAGAAATGAAGGGAAAATGGAGGAAAGAGGAAATAAGAAGGAAGTGAGAAAGGAAAAACAAAGCAAGGCAAGGAAGAATAAAAAGTTAAAGGAATAAGCGACAGTAGAAAAGGAGGAAAGAGAATGAAGGAAGGAAGGATAAAAAAAAATGTTAAAACGTAACGAAGGAGGGAGGAGGCCACTGCCAGAAGGGAAATGGCACTTTCTTTTTGTCTGTCAAGAAGCAAATGGTGATGAGATGTGATGGGAGAGAGGGAGAGAGAGGGAGCGAGAGAGAGAAAAGAACTGAGGTAAGGAAAGGGAGAGAGAAAGGGAGGAAAATGGAAAGGATGTTGGAAAGGGGAAAAGAGAGAGAGAGAGAGAGAGAGAGAGAGAGAGAGAGAGAGAGAGAGAGAGCTTTATTGTCTTCTCCATTAGGGCAATGTTTCCGCCATCAATTTCACTTTCCTTCGTCACTGCATCTTCATGACACTTCAGTAACAAAAACAATAATTCTTCCATCTAAATCTGCCTTATATTCTTCCCATACCTTCTATTTTCTCCCTTTCTTCCATTCTTTTCGTCCACTCTATCCTTCCTACACTTCATTCTTATTTTTCTTCCGGTCTTGTTCCCCTCCACCTCTCCTCTCTTAACAATTCTTTCCTGTCTCCCCATCCCTCATATTATATCATTACTCTTCTCATTTCCCACATAATCTCTTCCTCCCTCTCTCTCTCTCTCTCTCTCTCTCTCTCTCTCTCTCTCTCTCTCTCTCTCTCTCTCTCTCTCAGCAAACCAAAATGCTCTCCCGTAACCCAAGACCACAGCCCTCATTAACGCCACACAAAATTCCCTTTCTTCTACCTGTTAATTAGTTTTCCTTTATTCACCTTCCCCCTCATCCCCTCCCTCCGCCTAACTCCATCGCATTTCCCTTTCACCCTCTTTGATTCCCCTTTGCATATTCTTCTTCCATTTTCCTCTCCCCCTCCTTGCCTTCCCTCTGCCAATCTCTTTCTCACTTTCCTATCTTCCTCCTTCACTACCCTTGACCTCGCACCCTTCCATTTCCTTATCAGCCTCCTTTCCCTTACTTGGTCTCTCTCTCTTTCCCCTCGCCCTTCTTCATCCCCCCTAGACCTCTCCTCTCCTCTCCTTCCGTCTTTCCCGCCTCGCCCCGTGCCTCTCCCCTGCTCCCAGCCTGTACACCTACCTGTCCTGCACAGTACAATAAGCCTCACACGCCGCCATCTGCCTCTGCACATGCACCCATCGGGAGAACTTACGTTAGGTATTCCGCCACCAAAATACCAGGCTGAGAGGCATACCCATACCATGCACAATACACCTACATGCAAGCACACTCACAACCTGTGTGTGTGTGTGTGTGTGTGTGTGTGTGTTTATGCGAGGAAGAAGGAACCAAAGGTCATTAGCCCGCAGTAACAGTTCCCTCCATGAGAAAAACAAAATACAATAGAGAGCCAAAATCAAGATCCGATCATTTTGAGATGCCTGGACACACTGCGTTTGAAAGACTGGAGATCATAGGCAGCAGGAAATACAGACAGAGGGAGACAGTTCAAGGGTTGACCTGTTGCATAAATGAAAGACTGGGAGTAACGGTTAACTCTTGCATTAGAGAGTTGGACAGAAAAGGGATGAGAGTTTGCTGCCAGACGGGTGCTACTCGCCCATCGTAGAGGTGGAGGAATGCAAGCAGACAGTTCAGAGGAGCAGTGACCATTAAAGTAGCGATAGAAAAGAGATAAAGATGCAACAGTGCGGCGAAGAGACAGAGGTTGAAGGGAGTCAGTAAGAGGAGGAGAGTTAATGAGACGAAAAGCCTTTCACTCCACCCTATTGAGAAGAGCTGTATGTGGGGAGCCTCCCCACACATGAGAGTTGTACTCCACACAGGGGCAGATAAAACCCCTGTATTGAGTCAACAATTGTGCAGGGGTAAAGAAGAGCGGAGTCGGCTTAGCACACCCAATCTCTTGGAAGCAGATTTTACAAGAGATGTAATATGATCTTTCCAAGATAAGTCCCGAGTAAATGAAACCCCAAGCATGTTCAAGGATGATGAAGGATTAAGCTGAATATTATTAAACATTAGTGGGTATACCTGTGGAAGATTTTGTTGGGTTGATAGGTGTAAGAGCTGAGTCTTAGATGCATTAAAAACAACCATATTATTTTTACCCCAGTCAGAGATACGAGCCAAATCAAACATTAGGTGTGCCATAGCCTCATCCCTTGTTTGTTGAAGTAACTGTTGAGATGGGCGTTGCGGGAACCGAATGGAAAGGTGAAGGGTGGAGTCATCAGCATATGAGTGGATAGGGTTAGATGTACAGCTTAGAAGATCATTGATGAATGAAAGGAAGAGAGTTGGTGATAGGACAGAGCCCTGGGGAACACCACTGTTGATAGATCTAGGAGAAGAACGATGGCCGTCTACAACAGTGGCTATAGAACGACCAGAAAGGAAGCTAGCGATGAAGGCACAGATAGAAGGATAGAAAGGGTACGAGGGCAGTTTGGAAATTAAAGATTTATGCCAGACTCGATCGAAAGCCTTTGAGATGTCAAGTGCAATGGCAAAGCTTTCGCCAAAGTCCCGAAAGGAGGATGACCAGGAGTCTGAAAGGTAGGTGAGAAGATCGCCAGTGCAGCGTCCCTGACGGAACCCGTACTGACGATTGGAAAGAAGGTTGTGATAGGAAAGATGCCTTAAAATTTTTCTATTGAGAATTGACTCGAAAACTTTTGAAATACAGGACGTTAAAGCAATTGGACGATAGTTGGAGGGTTGGGAGTGGTCACCCTTCTTTGAGACTGGCTGAATGAGAGCAAACTTCCAGCAAGAAGGAAAGGTACAAGTTGACAGACAAAGGCGAAAGAGTTTGCCTAGGCAGGGTGTAAGCACAGAAGCACAGTTCTTGAGAACAACAGGGGGGACCCCATCAGGCCCTATGCCTTGTTAGTACTGAGGCCAGTGATGGCAGAAAATACATCAACTGAAGAAATTTTGATGTCAGCCATGAGGAAGTCAGAGGGGGGAAGTGATGGAGGAACAGCACCGGAATCGTCTAAAGTGGAATTGGAGGAGAAAGTCTGTGCGAAGAGATCTGCTTTATCAGTAGAAGAAATAGCTACAGAACCATCAGAGTAGAAAAGAGGAGGGAAGGATGATGAGGTAAAGTTGTTAGAAAGGTTTCTGGCAAGGTGCCAGAAGGAGCGGGAAGAATTCGAGTTGGAGAGTTGAGAGCATTTAGTATGGAAGAAATTATTTTTAGCAGAGCGAAGAACAGACTAAGCACGATTCTGGGAAGAAACGTAAAGATGATGTGATTCAGGGGTGGGTTGGCTCCGGTACCTTTTGTAGGCCCTCTCCTTGTTGCGAACAGCATTAGAAGAAGCGTGATTAAACCAAGACTTTCTTGCGTTAGTCAAAGGATATGAGAAAGGAATGTATGCTTCCATGCCCGAGAGAATAACTGTTAACGTATGAGTGTAAACCAGTGATTGTCAGAGTGAATAAGAGTGATTGTTCGAAAATTTGAATAAAATACTGCGACTGCAAAAGAAAGAGCAGTAAACGAGAGAGTGAGTAACAGCAAGAGAAAGCCACCGTAAGAAATGTGAAGGAAAAGTGAAAGTGCAGATGACAGACACAGCAGAAGAGAGGATGTAAGCCGTGTGTGTGTGTGTGTGTGTGTGTGTGTGTGTGTGTGTGTGTGTGTGTGTGTGTGTGTGTGTGTGTGTGTGTGTGTGTGTGTGTGTGTTTTACTCATATATAAATAAATAAATAAATACGGCACTACAGCCTTAGCACCCTCATACATAATCTTCATGGCAATCAACAACTTCCCATCTACTCCATATATTCTTAACACTTTCCACAAGCCTTGTCTATCCACCTTGTCACATGCTTTCCCCAGATTCATGAAGGCAGCATACAGCATCTTTCCCTTCTCTAGAAACTTTTCCACTAAATATCTAAGAATGAATATCTGATCGACACATCCTCTTCCCTTCCTAAAACCTCCCTGTTCTTCTCCAACCAACTCATCTGTCATTTCCCTAACTCTGTCAGTATGTATCCTACCGTACACTTTTCCTATTACATTAAGAAGACAAATGCCCCTGTGATTACCGCACACTTGTTATTCCTCTTTTCCTTCGTACAGGGGAATAATTATACCTGACTTCCAATCTTCCAGGACTCTATCTTCCTCCCAGGCCAATCTGCACATCTTCAACATCCATTCTAATACTACGGTATTTCTCCCCTATGCTTCAGCATTTCACCACACACTCCATCAATTCCTGGTGTTTTGCCCATTTTGATTTTCTTCATTGCTTCCACAACTTCCATCCTACTAATTTCTTCCTCTCGTCTGACATCGCTCCATCTCCCAGCCATTCTCCAGCCACTTATACTCACATTACAGTACTTTACGTTCAAAAATTCCTTGAAGTGTTCTCTCCATCTGCTTACTTTTTCTCCGTTCTTCAGTATTAATCCACAATTGTTATGTTTTACTCTCCGACTAACTTCTTTGACACCGTGTTCAATACTCTTTACCTCTTTCTGGAACACTTCCTTACATTCCCTCCACTTTACAAATTCCTTCCAAATTCCTCATCTCTCTTCTTACTCTCTCTTACCAATCTTTTCACCTCTCTCTTCCTCTCTACATATAACTCTCTCTTCCGTCTGTCAACTTCTTCCACGCCCTTGTTTCTCATCCACTCACTATATGCTTTCTTCTTTTGTGCCACAACCTGTCTCACCTCTTCATTCCACCATACTGTTCCCTGCACCCCCTTTCGTCTTCTCTTTACCCCACACACCACCTGACATGCTGCACAGATTTCTTCTGCGAATATCTTGCACACACTTTCCATGTCCCCCATCTGCTCCAATCCATATTTACCCAATTGCTCTACTTCTCTCTTATATTTTGCCTTTTTTTCCATCCTCATGTAACCTTTCCACTTTCCTTGTATGAATTCATTTCATCATTCATTGCCAGACGCCATGTATTCCAAACGGGGTGGCCAAGGGCTCAGAGTTAATTGTTTTTACAGGGAGGGGCACTAATCCTCCACCAACCCCACTTGACACTTCCTCCTATTCCCCCCATCTTCTATCTCTCCATTTCATTTGGACCATGATTCTCACCACCACCAAGTGGTCGTCAGAAAGTCCACTCTCCCAGCCCCTATATGCTCTTGCATCTATGACACACCTTCTCATCCTGTCATCCACACACACATAATCAACCATTGCCTTCCGTTCATTCAGTTCACCACCCACCCTTCTCATCACTCGCCACATATACCTATGGATCATTTTGTGCCTGAAGAGGGTATTGGCTATCACCAACCCACTCCCAGCACAAATGGCCGCTAAAGCACTGCCATTCTCATCCATCTCTGTAGACACTCCCCACTCACCAACTACTCCATCCTCCTTCACATTCCCTACTTTTCCATTCATATCTCCAATCAAAAACACTCTCTTATTCACTTCAGACTTTTCCATGTATGTTTCCACATTTGTCCAGAACTCCTCTCTCACTCTGCTTGCACGATCTTGCATGGCGCATACACGCACGCAGTCGCCCACATTCGTAGTCTAACCTTCAATCTTACCCACACAATCCTTGAGCCAACTGATCCATACTGTCATATATTCTACTTCCATCTGTTGCTCACAACAATACACACTTCTATTGCCCTCTTATTCTCACGTACTCACGCACATGTACCCCATCCATACTCCCATTCACTCACACTCTCACATCTCCATTTAATTTCAGTTAAACCACGTACATCCACTTTTGCACCCTCAAGCACCTGGGCAATCTCTCTCTCCCTCTTTCACCTCATCATTTACATACATTCCGTGTCGCAATCCGAACCATATCCTTTGTCTGGCCCTTAGTCTTCTTGTTCATATTTTTACTATAGTTAGCTGTTTTCTGTGGAGGGGCACTAACCCTCTGCCAACCCACTTGTCATGTAGGGAACACCTGTTGGTTGGATATAAGGTTACCATCCACTATTGTAAATGATTTCCTGGTTTACAGGAAATCATTTGGCTTACCACTCAGTGTAGAGCTACCCTAAAAACAGAGTAGTGACTTAAACTGATATAATAGCATACTAATAATATACAGTCAAATTATGTTACGTTTAACATTTACATAAGAGCAAACTAATAAATATAAAATTAGGCCATACTTAACACTTTTATACATTAAGCTAGAATAATAAAAAGCACACTGCATTACTAGCGATAAATGCTTTACACGGCAGTCTGACAGCAAATTATCACCTTAACCTGTCCTATAGTTCCGATAATACTGTGTAACGTAGAATTTTTTTATTCATTTTTTTTTTTGTCTTCTTAGACTCAGTTTTCCATGCTGATTCCAATGATGTATGTTTTGTTTGTCTATCTCTAGGTTTTATCAACAATTGGCAACTGATTATTTCCAGTCTAGTTACTGCACGCAGATGTAATGGCTGACGTACTGCTTACCACGTCTCACACACACACACACACACACACACACACACACACACACACACACACACACACACACCATCTGCCTCCATGCAGGTGTGGCTGATATGACCATTATTGTGTCATGCAATGCAGACTGAGTCAGTTCATTTGATGAGCTGGTTTCAAGTTGCTAGTTTGGCTGATCGACATGTTTTTGAGCTGTTCCTAAAGGTGTTTCTATTGATGAGAATGACCAGCAGACGTTCTTGCAAGCTGTCAGCCGATACATTTTGTTATGAATGTGGAGAATATATTAACCTAAAGATGATCAAACACAAAATTAACCTTGATACCAAATTTGCTCGTGCATACAAAGCATATTTTGGCGTGGCAATGGGCGACCAAGATAAGGGTTGGGCTCCGCACTACACTTGTGGTAGCTGTCGCTCTGCGCTTGAAGCTTGGCTACGAGGAGCTAAACAGAAGATGCCTTTCGCTTTTCCGAGAGTGTGGCGAGAGCCTTTGAATCACCACGACGATTGTTATTTTTGCATGCTTGATGTAAATGGTGCGAAGAGCATTAAGGAGACACTCCACACTTTCCCAGTCAGCAAGAACTGGATGACTTGGTCCGGGATTTAGGACTCACCAAGTCCAATGCTGAGCTGCTGGCATCACGTGTAAGTGAAAGGAACTTGTTGGATTGCAATTGCTAGTTGAGTTATAGGAATCGCCATGGCAAGTTTGCATCCTTCTTCAAATTTTGTGATGATACCTCGTTGTGTTATTGTTTTGATGTTAAGGGTTTGTTCCAAGTCATGGGAGTGGATTACAAAGCCTCAGAATGGTGACTCTTCATAGACAGTTCTCTGAAGAGCCTAAAAGCTGCACTTTTGCATAACAGTAACAAACTCCCATCAATTCCAGTTGCACATTCTGTGGAAGTGAAAGGCTATGAGAAGGTGAAGATTTGTGTGACAGAGATTAAGTACTCAAATCACAATTGGGAGGTTTGTGGGGATTTCAAAATGATTTTGTTCCTACTTGGAATGCAAGCCAGTTATTTGAAGTATTCATATATTTTATGCTTGTTGGACAGCCGGAGCGATGCTGAACATTTCGTGAGGAAAGATGGCCTCTCAGAGAGAGCCTCACACCAGGCTCGTGCAGCGTTCTGAGAGCTCCACTGATCTCCAGAGACAAGGTATTGCTACTGCAGCTATACATAAAACTTGGTCTTGTGAAACAATTTGTGAAAGCCATCGACAAGGATGGCGATGCATTTCTGCATATCCTATCAATGTTTCCCAAGTTGGGCATGGCAAAGGTGATGGTTGGCATATTCACCAGGCTGCAAGTTCAAAGAATGCTTTCAAGTTCTGAACTCCAGGATAAAATGACCGGTAATGAAGAGCGAGACCAGATTCTACACAGCTCTTCGATGACCTGATCAGCGTATTCCACCAGCTTGGGTGCAGAATGTCAATCAAATTGCACTGTCTGCATTCCCACTTTGATTTCTTCGAAAGCAGTTTGGGTGCAGTCAGCGAGAAGCATAGCGAACAGTTCCACAAGGACGTTCTACTGATGGAAGCCAGATACTGAGGCAGCTAGAATGAGGCGATGATGGACAATTATATTTGGGATTGTTGCACGAATGTCATCACAGTTACAGAAGAAATTCTAGATGAAAAGTGCATCTCTTGATACTACGTGCCTTGCATTCCTGGTGATGTTACTGTTTGCTTATTTTCTAGTTATATTCATAATATACACCCGGAAATAAATAAATTCTTTGACAGTCTCAACATTCTCGAAATGGTAGCAAGTTGCAGTTCCTGTCCTTGTATGATAGATATGTTGTTGCACAATTCCTATAACTCTAGATTTACACAAAAACAAATAGAAAATTCGGAATCGACGCATTGACATTGATCAGAAATAGCTTAAAAATTAACATAAACAAGAAAATTGGTTTAATTTTGTTACACAGTGAAATGCCTGTGGGCCCTTCCAAAAAGCGGCAACTATGGTAATTTCGAGCTGCTGATTGAGAGGCCCTCAGGCAGTACTTCTTTGATAATCCCTGGAATAATTACTGATTCCATGGCCGAGAGGCATCTGGGTGTGTGCCTTGAGCATTATGGAAGTTATTCTCTCGGGCATGGAAGCATGCATAACTTACTACTATCCTGAGACTAATATAAAAAAAATATCCTTGGTTTTATCACATTTGTTCTAATGTTGTCCACAACAATAAGAAAGCCTACAAAAAGAATCATACCCAACCCACCCCTGAATCTAATCTCTTTTATGTCTCTGCCTGGAATCGTGCTAAATCTCTTATTTGCTAAAAACAATTTCTTTCATACAAATGCTCTAAATCCTCCAACTCAAAATCTTCCCGCTTCTTCTGGCACCTTGCCAAAAACCTTTCTAACAACTTTACCTCATCATCCTTCACTCCTCTTTTCCACTCTGATGACTCTGTAGCTATTTTTTTTTTTTCTACTGATAAAGCAGAACTCTGCAAAGGCTCTCTCCTCCTTTTCCACCTTAAACGATTCTGGTGCTGTTCCTTTATCGCTTCTCCTCTCTGACTTCCTCATGGCTGACATTAAAATTTCTTCAGTTGATGTATTTTCCGCCATCACTGGCCTCAATACTAACAAGGTATTTGGGCCTGATAAGGTCCCACCTGTTGTCCTCAAGAACTATGCTCCTGTTCTTACACCCTGCCGAGGTAAACACTTTGCCTTTGTCTGTCAACTTGTACCTTTCCCTCCTGCTGGATATTTGCTCTTATTCAGCTTGTCCCAAAGAAGGGTGACCATTCTCAGCCCTCTGACTATCACACAATTGCTTTAAAAACCTGTATTTCAAAAGTTTTTGAATCTACTTTGAAAAAAAAATAAATAAATAAAGCGCCTTTCCTACCACAGCTTTATTTTGGACTGTCAGAATGGGTTTCACCAGGGATGCTCCACTGGAGATCTTCTCACCTACCTTTCAGACTCCTGGTCATCCTCCTTTCGGGACTTTGACAAAAGCTTTCCCACTGAGCTTCACGTCTCAAAGGCTTTTGATCGAGTTTGGCATAAACCTTTAATTTCTAAATTCTCCTCTTACATTTTCTCTCGTTCTATCTTTGCCTACATCTCTAGCTTCCTTTCTGGTCATTCTACAGCTGCTGTTGTAGACGGCCACCGTTCTTCTAGGGTTATCAGTAGTAGTGTTCCTCAGGGCTCTGTCCTATCATCAACTCTCTTCTTTTTATTCATCAGTGACCTTCAAAGCTGTAGCCTACATCTAACCCTATCCACTCATATGCTGATGACCCCACCCTTCACCTTTCCATCACTTCCTGCAGCGTCCATATCAGCAGTTACTTCAACAAACAAGGGATGAGCCTATGGCACAGATAATGTGTGATTTGGCTCATATCTTTGATTGGGGTATAAGTAATCTTGTTTTCAGTGCATCAACACTCAGTTCTTATATCTTTCAACCCAACATAATATTCCGCAGGAGGATCCTGTATTTTCTAACATTATCCAACTCGATCATGCATCATCTTTAAGCGTACTTGGAGTTTCCTTCTCTCGAGATTCATCTTGGAAAGATCATAAATTTACCTCTCCTATAAATCTGCCTCCAAGAGATTAGGTGTTCTGAGCCGACTTCGTGCCTTTTGTACCCCTGTTCAGCTGTCGACTTTATACTCGGGTTTAATTGTTGCTCCATAGAGTACAATTCTCATGTGTAGGGAGGCTCCCCACTTACAGCTCTTAACAAGAAGGTGGAGTCAAAGGCCTTTTCATCTTATTAACTCTCCTCCTCTTACTGACTCACTTCAACCTTTGTCACTTTGCCGCACTGTTGCATCTATATCTGTTATATATCGCTACTTCAATGGTAACTGCTCCTCTAAACTGTCTGTGCATCCCTTCACTGCTAAGGCGGGTGCTTAGCTTCCCGTCTATCAACAAACTTTCATCCCTTTTCTGTCCAGGTCTCTAATGCAAGAGTTAACCATTACTTCTTCATGTCCACAGCAGATCAGCTCTGGACCTGACTCCCTCTGTCAGTATTTCTTACTGCTTATGATCTCCAAACGTTCAA
>NC_136970.1:15099922-15132422 GCF_032717465.1 Coenobita brevimanus | reverse complement strand
AGGCCGGGTGATTGAGTTTGGAACGTCCGCTGAAGTATCCATTACACACACAAATTTTTCACTTATTCTGGTCCAGCATATTTAACAGCATAGGCGGCAGCCAGAGAAAAAAAACACACAACACTAGCTAAGTTTACTTAGCACAGGGGGTTCCTGGTATCAACGCTGAACAGGCATTTTGTCAATTAAGTAATACTGCATTATTTCATACATTCCAGCTCCCTTGTACCCAACTTTTCCTTCATCTCCCTCCTCGCCTCTCCACTCTCTCAAAATCAAGAACAAAACGTAGGTCAAAAGGTTGATTACATTTAGTTTCGTCGACATTCTATTACTTACACATGCAATCACGTGCTCGTATGTTTTACTTATATATACAGTCTCTATTTACGGACATGAAAAATGCACATGACAACTCGCGTACATTTCCATATACGCACACAGTCTAGTACACTAAACAAAACCAAATATACACAGTCAAAAAGATACACGTCATACACATTAACATTTGTAAATTTCGCCGAAACCTTCTCTCTCTCTCTCTCTCTCTCTCTCTCTCTCTCTCTCTCTCTCTCTCTCTCTCTCTCTCTCTCTCTCAGATGCAATCCAATGGTCAACTTCAGACTTCCCCTTCCCCACTTCACCCCACCTCACCGACTCTTCAGCTGGATATTAGCACAGGCTATCAGGGCACAGGAGGGGGCGTCACGGGGGAATGGGGGGAAAGGGAGGAGAGAAAGGGAGGAAGGGAAGCGAGAAAGGGGAGACGCGTTGGAATGGGGGGGATTGGAGGGGAGAGAGGAGAGACATGGAGGAAAAAGAGAAGGGAGAGGAGAAAGAGGGAGATATGGGTGAAACAGGGAAAGGAGGGGAAGAAAAGAGGAGAAATGGGGGAAAGGAGGGAAGAAAAGGGAGAGAGGGAGAGACACGGGAGAAGGGGCAGCAAGGGAAGGTAGATACGGGAAGAGTGAGGGAGTGGTGAAAAAAGGGACAAACCAAAAAGAGAAAAGGAAAAGAGATTGCAAAGGGAAAAAGAAAAGATGTGAGAAGGAAAATGGAAAAGCTATCAAAGAAGAGGGAAAGACAGGAAGGGAGGAGGGAAAAGGTAAGGGGAAGAAAATGTTTACCAGGAATAGGGTTTGAAGGAAAGAAACGAGATAAGAAGGGGTACAGGAGGCAGGAATGGGGAGGGGATAAGAAGCGGTGAGGGAAACAGGAACGAGGAAAGGATATGTGTTAGGTAAGCTCTCAAGTGACAAAAACCTGTGGCATTACATTAAGGCGCCATACTGAGCCCCCAAAGGATGCCACATCAGTGCTACCAAATACTGTCAGAAGGGAGCGACACGCTGGCCAAGTGTGTCCCCAGGCACCATGACTTACTGGGGTGGTGAGTGTTGGAGATAGTCATGGGAGAGGAATATACGAAAGATGGAGAGAGAGAGAGAGAGAGAGAGAGAGAGAGGGGAACATATCCAAATACAATAAACCATCGAGACAATATGATTTAACACTTTTATTATACACACTGAAAACCTAAAGACTCGGTGCCCAACTTGTTAAACATGTCACTCTGGTGGAATTTTCGAGTCTGGTACAAAACGTTTTTTTTTTTTATTAGGCTAAGAAAATTAGCTAAGGGGATATTTGAGGCAATACCTAAGTTCTAACCCCTAAAGCTCAACATATCTCCCAGGCTGAATAAAATCATCAAGAAAAGCAAGAATGAAATGAAAACGACGTCATCGAAGTGAAGAGTTGATTTATTACATCAATCATGGCATTCCAGTCTTGATTCTGCCACTAATTGAGCTTCGATTCATTCTCGCTTTTTAACCTTTCATATCCCATATGATTCAATCACCTCCTCTCTTTCCGCTTAACTGCCCAAACTTCATACACCACAATTTGACCTTTTTACATACTCGTATATTTGGCTACCTATCTCTCCAGGCAACCGCAAGCCACGTACACCACCACTTGGCTTCATTTACATACTCGTATATTTGTCAATTATCTCTTCAAGCAATTTCAAACTACATATGCCACCACTTGGCTTTCCTCCTCTCGCTGGATCAAAGAAAGAAGTGCTCAAATTACGATCTGTTAATAACATAGTAATCGCCCCAGCTAAAACAGGCAAAGAAATTAAAAGCAAGACAGCTGTAATAAATACTGACCAAGCAAAGAAGGTATACGATCCATCGTCATCCCTCGTGGCCGCATATTAATAACGGTAGTTATAAAATTAATAGCTCCCAAAATAGAAGAAACCCCAGCCAAATGTAAAGAAAAAATTCCCAAGTCAACAGACGCCCCAGCATGAGCAATAGCTGCCGATAAAGGAGGATACACGGGCCAACCTGTTCCAACCCCCCTTTCTACTATTCCCCTTATTAAAAGCAAAGTTAATGAAGGAGGTAATAGTCAAAATCTTATGTTATTTACCAGAGGAAATGCTATATCGGGTGCCCCCAGTATTAAGGGATCCAATCAATTCCCAAATCCACCAATTTTAATAGGCATAACTATAAAGAAAATCATAATAAAAGCGTGAAAAGTGACTACTACATTATAAATTTGTTCGTCGCCAATTAACCTTCCTGGCTGACCCAGTTCAGCCCGAATTACAAGCCTTAAAGAAGTTCCAACTATCCCAGCCCAAGCTCCTAAAACAAAATACAAAGTTCCAATACCCTTATGATTTGTTGAAAAAAAAAACCACCGTTGCATTAAAATCTTATAGTAGAATTGTTAAGACGTTAGATTGCAAATCTAAAAATGTGAGTATTCACTGAGATTTAACATATATGTTAGTGAACAAGCACGAGAACTCTTGATCTTCTAAGATAAGGTGAAATTCCCTTCCATATATTTCATGCTAATCCTCAAGGTTTTAAGTTAATCAATCTAAAAGCCTTCAAAGTTTTTAATAAAAGTAAAAATCTTTTAAACCTTGAAAATTAATGAAAGAGTAATTTACCTGCCTTTAGATTTACAGTCTAATACCTTCAAATTTCGGCCACTTCATTCTTAAATGGGAGTTAAATGCCTAAGATTTAAGCTCTTATCATGGAGATTCGACTTCCTTTTAGAATTAAAGTTTTTTTTTAGTATATCCAGTATACGTGACTTCCAATCACGAGGACTAGAAATTCCTCGAAAAAACAATGATCATTCTATTATTTATTACAATTTAAACTCTTCTAATCATATGCACTGTTATAATCCTAGCTTCCATTTTTTAGCTAAAAAAAAAACAACAACAACCATAGACCGCGAAAAAACTCACCATATTAATGTGGATTTTACCCCAAAGGATCTGCCCGCTTACCATTTTCTTTAAGAATCTTCCTGATTGCTGTTATTTTTTTATTTTCTTACGTACAAATTACCTTAATCCTCCAAGTTGTTTATATCCTAGAAATTTCTAATGTCTATCTATTCCTGAAGAACAGTTGGCCTATTCTTTATTTTAATTCTCCTCTTAGGTCTTTACTATGAATGAGCTTGTTTACTGTACCTATTCGTACATCATTGTCACGGGGTTTTTAAAATATATCACGGGGTTTTTAAAATAAATGCTAAATATTATTTAAATGATAATAATGTTCAATATTGCTGAACAGCAGGAACAAGAATTGTCTTGCTAAATCAAGCAACGATTACTTTACGCTGACTTGCTTCGCACGATTCTCTAATAATGAGAATTTATAAACTTTCTCAACAGTACACAGCAGAGACTAATTATTCAACTGCTGTTACTGTTAGCCTCTGGAGAATGTTACTTCACCCCTGACAATAAATAACTAATACTAATAATATCAGGTTCTTGCTGATGCTTAACTCTTAGGAGGCACAACGGATTTTAAGCTTAATACACAAGACTGGCCTAAGTACCAGTTATGAATGGCAAAACGTTTATGCAAGCTAGGAGCTATATGGGAAATAAGCTTAATTATGGAGAAATGAAACAAGAGTTTACATTACATTAAGCTCAAGAAAAAGAAGTTAAATTTATTGATTACAAAATAAATTTAACGTTACAATTCAAAAATCAAATTAATGAGATCGCACTCACTCACTCACTCACTCAAGAGCTAAATTCTTACGCCTAGGAAAAACACCTTAACTAATCTCTTAAAACTAGGAAAACGAAAAGAAATACTGGTCGATGAATGCGGTGTATCACCCAAAGAAGGGTGGGAGCTTGGAGAAACTGTAGTCAGTGGAGTCTGGGTGCTAGCGACCTCTCCTCTCACACTTCTGGAGCACAGAACCTCTCTCCGTCAGAGGATACACTGGACTGCCTATTCAAACGATGCGTGTGGTAGAACACACAGGCCACCGGAAGAAGGCGTGGCTAACGGTTGAGGCAAGCAGTAGCTAACAATAAAGAAACAATAGTAAAGCTCAGTAGAGCACTTAGTGACGTGCATTAGTTCGGTCACTTTTGAAACAGTGACGAATGTTTTGAAAAGTATCCCACCGAAGTGGAGAGAGAAACGGTTAACTGAGTGATACACAGTGAGTTTTCCACTAATAGTTCGTGTTTTTCACAAAAGGGAAATGTCGCGAATTTGATTCGTGACAATCATTTTGTCCATCTATCTTCCCAGATAATTCAACATGCACTCCTCAGGCATCTTACCTCTGCCACTCTCAATATTTCCTAACTCTGTCCTCCAGTCACTATCAGACGTCAAAGTTGGCATCAACACACTGCCATGGCGGGATTTCTACACATACATTGCTGCATCAACATATAGTTTTCGCTGAAGTTTCATAAAAAAGCACTATAAATATGGTAATGCTTAGATCTTGCTGTCACTAGAGTAGTCAAAAAAGAACACTAGATATGGTCATGGTCGGGTCTACTTTTCACTACAGTTGTCATAATAAGTACAGTAGATTTGGTCAAGGTCGGGTCTTACTGTCACTACAGTTGTCATGCAAGTAGAGTAGATAGGGTTATGGTCAGATCTTGCTGCCACTACCTTTGTCATAAAAAGTAGCATTGTGTATGGTTCGGTCACGTCTTCTGTAAAACAGAAGACATGGTTAAACATGATAACAAAGAGACAACTGAGGTTTCTAGGCAGAGGAAAAGGTAACGACAGAACATGCAAAGGATGGTACATCCAAATATCCAAGACTTAAACACAACAGGCCAACAAGTAACATGATGTAAGGATGGCATACACAAATATCCAAGACTTCAACACACCAAGCCAACAAGTAACAGGCCTGAGTGAAGAACCTGGGAGAAGCATTTTGCCTGTGGCTGACTGACATAAGTTTATAATGATTATTACTTTCCACTCCAGCACCGTCACTTCAGACCACTTTCTCAAAATTCTGGCAAGTTTCGTTAGCTCTGAAGCATCTGAGAAGAACTGCAAGTTTTTCTGGGACACTACATGGCTTCCAGATCTTCGAACACACTAAATAGTGGCATTGTATTCCAGGCCTATGTGAATTTATTATTGCGCCACAGAGTTTGTTAAAGTAAAACAAAACTGTTTCTTTGACAGCGAACAAAAAAGTGTGTGTGTGTGTGTGTGTGTGTGTGTTGTTACATAGCCTATGATTTCATCATCCTTTGTGTAATTTTAACGCACAGTATGCTGCATGTTTGATCACGAGCGTGTTCTGCCTCAGTTCCCCCCTTCTACCGTTATAGTAGAGTAAGTCGTCATTTCTGGAGTTCAGACCAGGATTGTCAACTCTTTGTCCCCATGGCTTCATTTGCGCGTCCTTCTTACAAGTTGTATCAAGCTCTGCCGGCCCCTATATAATGAGCTCAGTCTCTGCATCATTGCCACTTAGATCTGCTCCTCATTTTGTTCATATCTCTGTCCTCCCCTGTACAGTTATTATTATTGTGAGTGCTCAAGAAATCTCCAAACATCTAGCAGCTGTGTGTAATTTGAGTATAACTGTTGTATTTTTTCTTGTACTGTATAGCATAAGTTTAATTTGTAGGCCGTGAAGTTTTTGTAATTCATGTAGGGATCTTTATGTCCATCAGTTTTAATATTATTTTGTATCTGTAATAATTTATCTTGCATTCACTGAGTATTATCTGGTATCTCATTTTATCAGCGCTGACTTAGATAAATTTACTCATGCTAATTTTGTGTTAATAAAGGCTATTGCAGTTAACCATATATTCAACCTGTTTTTGCCATTACATTATCCCTATGAGTCCTGAATGTTTTGTTGTTAGTTTGAGCATTAAACTTTAACTTGTAATTTTACCTAACTCTTTTGTTTTGAACCTGGAACTTTACGGGACAGTAGTGATTTTTAGTATTCTCACTTAACGTGTACATTATCTTTCTCTGTTCCGTAACATAAATTTGGCGACCTCATATCAGGATATTCAGGATATTATCATAAGGATATTGACTTGACATTTTGTGACTGTTACTTATTCATGATGGCTACTATTACTACACTTGATGAAGCCAAAGACTTTTTGTCAAATGTGCAAACAGTGTGTGATATAGAAAACAAAACAAAGAATGAACTTAAGCTTGTTGCTCAACAATTGGGAATTGCTGTTCGCTCTCATCATTCTAAAGATCTAATTGTTGACATGATTAATGAAAGCTTGTTTAATGTAACTCCTCCAAGTGAGCAAACGCAGATTGAATTAGCTAAGTTACAGCTAGCCCTGCAGGAGGCTCGTGTGAAGGAAGATGAATTTCAAGCACAGGCTAAGGAGGCTGAATTTCAGGCAAAAGCTAAGGAGGCTGAGGCACAAGTTGAAATTGCTAGGATTCAGGCAGACCATGAGTATCGCATGAAACAAGGTGGAACTGGATCATCTAGCTCTGATGATTTTGATGTGGCTAAAAATGTTAAACTTGTCCCTCCTTTTAATGAATCTGATTTAACAAAGCATTTTCAGTTGTTTGAGAGGGTAGCTACAGGTTTTAATTGGCCTAATGAGTATTGGCCAGTAGTCCTTCAAACTGTTCTCACCGGTAAAGCTCAAGTAACTTATGCATCTTTGCCTCAGGATCAGTCTGATAATTATGATGTAGTTAAGAGCTTGATTCTTAAGGCCTATGAGCTTGTTCCTGAAGCTTATAGAGTAAAATTTAGGACAACTTACAAGCAAGATAAGCAATCCCATGTTGAGTATGCAAAAATCAAAGAAGATTTGTTAGAGCAGTGGTTAAATTCTAAGAATGTGGATTCTGATTTTGACAAATTTAAGCAGATGATTTTGCTGGAGGACTTCAAAAGGTGTATTAGTAAAGATGTAAGCCTATATCTTGATGAGAAAAGAATAGATAATTTGTCTGATGCTGCAGTTTTAGCTGATGAATATGTTCTCACTCACAAGAGATATTCTAGAGAAAAAGGGAAAGCTGAGAGTAAGTACGTTGCCTCTACTCAGAGTACAGGTAACAGGAAAGAGAATATAGACGATGTTTCTAAGGAAGTAATTACCAGTCTCACCTCTAGATTTCAGAAAAGTAAATGTACTTATTGTAGTAAGCTTGGTCATACTACGGAGAGATGTTTCAGGAGACAGCGTGATGTGAACAAAAAGGAGTCTTTAAATATTCAGTCAATTGGTCTAGTGTCCACTCTTGAGAGTTCCCAGAATTCTTTAACTAAGTTAACTGAACCTGCTTTGAGGGGTAACTTAAATTCTCATGATGGAGCTCCTCTTTTGAGCAGTAACGTGGGTGACACTCTCAAGAGTTCATGTGCTAATTTCCTGTCTGATGGTTTTGTCAGTCCTCTGGACAGTAGTGACAGGAAATCAGTTAAAATATATCGTGACACAGGTGCTTGCCAATCCCTTATGCTGACCAGTGTTCTAGGCTCTAATGTTAATTCCTCTGATGAAACTGTAATCTTACAAGGTGTAGGGAATAATTACTTCTCTGTCCCTCTGTGCAGAGTGAATTTAGAGTCTGGTTTTGTTAATGGTTCTGTTATGGTTGGGTTGGTTGCGACACTCCCAATGTCAGGTGTAACTTTCTTACTTGGAAATGATATTGGTGGAAGTCAAGTGTGTCCAGCTCCTCAGTTGTCTAGTGAGCCAGTGGCTGCGGCCCAGGATTGTGATGTCCCTGATGTGTTCCCTGCATGTGCTGTCACTAGGGCTAAGTCTAAAGTTACTGGTGATTTAGAGGATAATGATGATGATGATGTTATCCTAGCTGACACTTTTCTTGCTAATTTGGACCACTCACCAGATAAGGCAGTACCCCGTAGTGTTGATAATTTGTCTCGTCAAGAGTTGGTTGAGTTGCAGGTTGCTGACCCTGAGTTGAAAGGTCTAGCTAACTCTGCTTACAGTGAAGAAGAGTCAGCCGGTGCTTCTACTTGTTATTATGTAAAGTCAGGAGTACTTATGAGGAAGTGGAGACCCCCAACAGCATCAGCCGACTGTGAATGGGAGGTTGTACATCAAGTTGTCATCCCTCGTGTTTGTAGGCAGGATATCATTAGAGTGGCTCATGATTCCAGTTTGGCAGGACACCTTGGAGTGAGGAAGACTGTGGCACGCATTTTGAAACACTTGTACTGGCCAGGTATCTTCAGGGATGTTTCCTGGTATTGTAAGTCTTGTCACACCTGTCAAGTTGTGGGGAAGTGTAATCAGACCGAAAAGGTTGCACCTCTAGTTCCCATTCCTCCTTTTGAGGCGCCTTTCACCCGTGTGTTGGTGGATATTGTGGGCCCTCTTCCTAAGACTTCTTCAGGATTTTCTTATGTGTTGACCATGATTGATATGGCTACTCGTTATCCTGAAGCCATTCCACTTAGAAACATCTCAGCAAAGAACGTGGTTAAGGAAATGCTAGGGTTCTTCACAAAGTTTGGTCTGCCCAAGGAGGTACAGTCAGACCGGGGAAGTAATTTCATGTCAAACGTTTTCAAGCAGTCTCTGAAAGAGTTGGGCATCACCCAGATCACGTCTTCAGCTTACCATCCCCAGACAAAAGGAGCATTGGAGAGATATCATCAAACACTCAAATCGATGCTCAAGAAATACTGTTTGGAACATCAGAAAGACTGGGATAAAGGTCTTCCATTCGTTGTGTTTGCTGCAAGAGAATCTCCAAATGAATCACTGGGCTTCTCACCTTTTGAACTACTGTTTGGCCATGAAGTAAGAGGACCCCTTAAGTTACTCAAGGAATGCTGGCTGTCGGAGGAAGATGACGTCAATCTGCTGGAGTATGTGATGAAGTTCAAAGAACGGCTGTCCACTGCTTTACAGCTGGCGAGAGAGAATTTAGGAGCTGCTCAGGAGAAGATGAAGACTTGGTATGATAAGAAGTCCAGGTTACGCCACTTTCAGCCAGGAGATCAGGTTTTGATTCTGCTACCAGTTCATGGGCAACCTCTTCAAGCCAAGTTTAGTGGCCCTTATTTCGTGGAGAAGAAACTCAGTGATGTCAACTATGTCATCGCCACACCAGATCGTAGAAAGAACAAGCAACTATGTCACATCAACATGCTAAAGTTGTATCACAGGCGGGACGAACATAACCCAGTCTGCACTGTAGCTGTTCCACCCGAGTCTGCAAGTGAAGCTCTCCCATGCAGTATGAACCTGAGTGATAGTTTGGGGAAGAATTCTGATATCATGAATGATCTCCAGACTAAGCTTTCTTATCTACCTCCCGAGGAAAGGCAGGAGTTTTCGGCATTACTGCAGGAGTACCCGCAAGTGTTCCGTGCCACTCCAGGAAGAACTACTGTGTTGATGCATGATGTCGAGGTTGGAGACGCAAAGCCAATTAAACTGCCTCCTTACCGTGTGAACCCAGTGAAAGTTCCTCTCATCCAGAAGGAGCTTGGCTACCTGTTGGACCACAAGATGATTGAGCCCTGTCAGAGCGAGTGGAGTTCTCCTGTCACTCTAGTCCCTAAGCCAGGTGGGTCACAGAGGCTTTGCATCAACTACAGACGTGTTAATCAGATAACTAAAACAGACACTTACCCTCTCCCTCGTGTGGAAGATTGCATAGACAAGATCGGAAAGGCTAGGTACATAAGTAAGTTTGATTTGTTAAAGGGATACTGGCAAGTACCTATGACTGAACGTGCTAGGGAGATCTCATGTTTTGTAACACCAGGAAAGGCGTTTGCATGTTCTGTAATGCCGTATGGTATGAAGAATGCACCAGCCACATTTCAGAAGCTCATGAATGTTGTAACAGAGGGTTTGGCAGGGTGTGTTGTTTATATAGATGGTGTATTAATCTTCAGTGACAACTGGAAAGATCACCTATGCCATGTCAGTAAATTTCTTGACCGTTTAGTTCATGCTAATCTTGTAGCTAATTTATCAAAGTGTGAGTTTGGTCAAGCTAAAGTTCAGTACCTTGGGTATGTAATTGGTGATGGACATGTTGCACCACCAGGAGCTAAGGTTCAGGTTATAAGTGATCTTCCCAGACCTAAAAGTAGGAAAGAGCTACAAAGATTTTTGGGAATGGTAGGTTATTACAGGAGATTTGTTCTTAACTTTTCTATTCTTGTATCACCACTTACAGACCTACTGAAAAAGGGAGTTGAATTTGTCTGGACTGATAACTGTGAATCCTCTTTCAACAAACTTAAAGCTATTCTATTAAATCAGCCAGTGGTCGCTACTCCAAATTTTGCTAAGCCTTTTAAGATGGCTGTTGATGCAAGTGATACAGGAGCTGGGGCTGTTTTGCTGCAAGAGGATGATCAGGGTATTGAACATCCTGTATCTTATTACAGTAAGAAGTTCACTCCACCTCAAAAGAACTACTCCACTATTGAGAAAGAGCTTTTGGCCTTGATTTTGGGTTTACAGCAGTTTTCATTTTATTTGTGTTCTGGTTTTGACCCCATAGTCATTTATACCGATCACAACCCACTGAAATTCCTTAGTAAGTTTAAAGATAAAAATCAGAGACTGACAAGATGGAGTCTACTTCTTCAGGAGTATTCATTAGACATACAACATGTCAAGGGGAAAGAAAATGTTATTGCAGATTGCTTATCTAGACTTTAGACAGATTGTTTTAGAGTAATAAGAAATTTCCTTTGTAAATTTCTTTTTCTTTGTGGGGAGGTGTTACATAGCCTATGATTTCATCATCCTTTGTGTAATTTTAACGCACAGTATGCTGCATGTTTGATCACGAGCGTGTTCTGCCTCAGTTCCCCCCTTCTACCGTTATAGTAGAGTAAGTCGTCATTTCTGGAGTTCAGACCAGGATTGTCAACTCTTTGTCCCCATGGCTTCATTTGCGCGTCCTTCTTACAAGTTGTATCAAGCTCTGCCGGCCCCTATATAATGAGCTCAGTCTCTGCATCATTGCCACTTAGATCTGCTCCTCATTTTGTTCACATCTCTGTCCTTCCCTGTACAGTTATTATTATTGTGAGTGCTCAAGAAATCTCCAAACATCTAGCAGCTGTGTGTAATTTGAGTATAACTGTTGTATTTTTTCTTGTACTGTATAGCATAAGTTTAATTTGTAGGCCTAGTGAAGTTTTTGTAATTCATGTAGGGATCTTTATGTCCATCAGTTTTAATATTATTTTGTATCTGTAATAATTTATCTTGCATTCACTGAGTATTATCTGGTATCTCATTTTATCAGGGCTGACTTAGATAAATTTACTCATGCTAATTTTGTGTTAATAAAGGCTATTCCAGTTAACCATATATTCAACCTGTTTTTGCCATTACATTATCCCTATGAGTCCTGAATGTTTTGTTGTTAGTTTGAGCATTAAACTTTAACTTGTAATTTTACCTAACTCTTTTGTTTTGAACCTGGAACTTTACGGGACAGTAGTGATTTTTAGTATTCTCACTTAACGTGTACATTATCTTTCTCTGTTCCGTAACAGTGTGTATGTGTGTGTGTGTGTGTGTGTGTGTGTGTGTGTGTGTGTGTGTGTGTGTGAAATTCCTTTCTTGTTTGCTGTATGGTGTGTACCTCACAGTACACCATTGTTCTCTCTCTCTCTCTCTCTCAGACAGGCACACAAGGAAAGTTAATGATTACGTTGGAAAATGAACTAATGCCACGAGGATATAAAAACCGCTATTCCATAATCATAGCGAAGGTGAGGAAACTGGCATATAGTGTGTGTGTGTGTGTGTGTGTGTGTGTGTGTGTGTGTGTGTGTGTGTGTTTGTGTGTGTGAGAGAGAGGGAGAGAGAGAGAAAGAGAGATAGAGACTGCAACTGACTGCATGGAACGATATTTGAGCTGTCACCTAAATTCGAATACATTCCAGTGCCAAACTCTCTCTCTCTCTCTCTCTCTCTCTCTCTCTCTCTCTCTCTCTCTCTCTCTCTCTCTCTCTCTCTCTCTCTCCTGTTTGGCTGTTTACATCGACATAATCTGTCTGTTTGGGTGTATCATTAAGTGTCTCAGTAGGTCTGTATTTGTGAGTGTTAAGTGTGTTTCAGCAGTGTTAGTGTATGTGTCTATACTATGATGATGTGGTAATACTGGATATGGATCCGCCTGTATGTGGCAAAGTGAGATGTTTATTACCTGTGTGTCTGTATGTGCCTGTCTATGTTTGTTCACGTGTGTTTTTGATGAAATGTACACTACCACACACACACACACACACACACACACACACACAGAGTATGAATGTTTCAGTTATGAAGAAAGGAAGGCTGAATCTCTGAAATAATGAAAAGTTATTGGTTTTCTGGCCGTTATGAGAAGGAAGGCGTGAGAGAGGAAAAGGAAGGCTTGGAGAGGTGTGAAAGATAAAGGAAAAGCTAGGAAAACAGAAGAAAGGAAATGGAGGAGGGGTAGGAAAAGGGACAGGGGAGGAAGACAGGATGTGGAGAGGAAGGAAAATGATGTAATGGAGAGATGAGAGAGAAGATAGAGTAGAGAAGAAGAGGCTGACCAAGGACAAGAAAAATAAAAAGTATACGAAAAGAGAGAGAGAGAGAGAGAGAGAGAGAGAGAGAGAGAGAGAGAGAGAGAGAGAGAGAGAGAGAGAGAGAGAGAGAGAATTGTTATTACCCAAAGTTGACAGAAAAAATAAAAGAGATAAAAAGAATTGTAAATGGTGATTAAAAAGGGAAACTATAACAACATCAGCAGCAAAAATAGTACGTTCCGGACAAAAGAAACTGTAATGTGGAGAGTAAGGAAAAGAAAACTTATTAACTAAAATATTCCGCTAAGGGAATGATAAATGGATATTTTGAAGGGAAACTAGAACAACATCAGCAACAAAAATAGTACATTCCGGACAAAAGAAACTGTAATGTGGAGAGTAAGGAAAAGAAAAAAACTTATTAACTAAAATATTCCGCTAAATGAATAACGATGCTGCTGAGAGAGAAAAATACCGAGAAGAAAATCGACGAAAAGATCAAACTGGATGAAAAGCAGCATTAAAGCCAAAAGAAGGTGTAAGAAGTTGGACAAAAACACGAGGAGTGCTTATACTGAAGAAACATGAGACACGAATGAAATGAGAATCAATCTGTACCTATAATGCAGCTGAGTTGCAATTAAAATGCATGATAAAATATAAACAGTTTATAGTGGTTGCTCCACCTTATTGACAAATTTCTTTATTTATTCCTGTTGCTGCCAGACACATATATACTTCTGAGGTGGGACCCCTGTAGCCAGGAGATTAACAGATTTTAAAAGGAAAAACTGCTATAGTCATTGGTCCCTTAGTGAACAGCTTCCTTCATAAAGGACGTGAAAGACTATAAAGACTCAACAGAATAGGTTACAGATACCCAGAACGAAAGGGAAAAGAAGAGAAGCTTATTAAGTTGTCAGGAATTAAACATAACGAATACTAAAACAAGAAGGTAATAACAAGGAAGTTTTTCCTGCAACTGAATGTCAGTGAAAGAAGACATGATGCAGAACAACACAATTTTAACTCTTTTACTGCCAGTGTTGTGCCTGGGTCATTTATCCAACAACTAAACGGGAACAAAAAGAAGGGGAACGGAGGGGAAGGGGGTTGGAAAGACACAGATATGAGACTGAAAAAGTGAGAGGCGAAAAAAAAAAAAAAAAACGCAGTACACATGGAAAAAGAACTCGGGAATCGCAAACAAAACCATTCAAGAAAAAAAATCAAGAAAAAACCAACCAGCCCGCTTCTCTGTAACGAAGAGAAACATAATCAAAGATTGGCGATGGATAGAGCACAAAAACCGAAGCCCTACAGTAAAAGCAAAATGAATAATAAGAATGTTACGATAAGAAATTATATCAGAATCAACTTTGAACGTGTCAAGTCTATACTATATTCATATACTGTAAAGAGCAGAAAAAGTTTATTTTTATTTCAGATAAATAATTAGAAAAAACTGAGGAACGCAAGGGACAGGATTCCAGGTAAAGAAAAAAATGTAGTAGAATAACTGTGTGTGTGTGTGTGTGTGTGTGTGTGTGTGTGTGTGTGTGTGTGTGTGTGTGTGTGTGTGTGTGTGTGTGTGTCCTCTCTCAAGGGTTCATTGACTCAGGATGTACAGTACTGTACGTGGGTGGTGCGCTTTTACTTACAGAAGGTTGTGAACTTTAATTTTATAACTGGTATCATTTTCTTAGTGTGATTTTGAGTGAATCGCAGACACCGTGCATTTTTTTAAGGACAAACTTTTCCTTCCCTTGCAGTGAGCTGAGTTTTTATACATTTATTTCTGATATACACAACTTACGCACAGAATATTTTTTTGTTCACAGATCTGCTATATTAATTGACAAATGCAAACACACACACACACACACACACTACCTATGCCATTAGAGTTTAATCTTCCATCCATCCATCCATCCATCCAACATCCAGTCCTACGTGTGTGTGTGTGTGTGTGTGTGTGTTTGTGTGTGTTATATTCGAGGAAAGCTGCGCTTCTATTGCGCAAATTATTTTGGCAGTGGATATGAACTATTGAGGACTATCTGATTCACAGGCATATTGTCATTTTTGATAAAGGTATTTTTTTTTTTTTATGTTTCTTATGTGAGATGATTTCATTTGTATTAACATTTATTGTTTGCACAGGAACATCTATGAATATTCAGTGAGGTGATTGGTCAAATACTCCACTTTGATGTTCCATCTTTCTCGTAACTCAAATAATAATTACGTCTTCCAACCACAGTATTTCCGACATGTTCTCCGTTTATAAATAACATGATGCGTTTGCTTTACCTTAGTCACTTCTTCTCTAAAGATGAAGTAATTAATTTCCCTCCACTATCAACGCTGGATAATAGATGACAAATATGATTATCTTTTGACACTGATGTTCCACGTCAATGACACTATTTTTTGTGGGGGGTGGGGAGGAGGAGCGTGAATGCGCACTGGTAGGGATAGAATGTTATGATACTAATACTGATGTGCAAGGTAACTTAACATCCGTGAATAATATTATTCATAGTGTGAAGTCTACACACACACAAACACACACACACACACACACACACACACACACACAAAATATCTATCTATCTGTGTATATATATATATATATATATATATATATATATATATATATATATATATATATATATATATATATATATATATATATATATATATATATATATATATTCACTGAGTATATTTGCATTACAGTAACTGTACGAAGTGATAAGTTTGTGCTGAAAGAACTAGTAAGAAATCTACTTATTTACACTGCTATGAGAACCCTCTCCCCCACATCCTCAGTTAAAGGGACTGACTATACCTGTACTTCTTTACTCTAACTTGGCCTAGATATTCGCCGATTTGCAGTTTACTTTGCGTGGCTCCGTGGCAGAAATAGGCAATAAAACGGCTATACTTCCTTTCCATACCACATCTTTGTGACTACCATCAAGTTCTAATACTGATCTCTTGTTACAATTCAGCACTGAAGACAGACAGGGGTCAGTCTTAAGCCGTTAGAGTAAAAAGAATATAAAAACTTCTGTCATTGCACTCGCGAATTTAAAGGGGAGGAAGGAAGTATAAAAAGCAGAATTTGAAGGAAAAAAGGAAAAGTAAGAAGATGAAAAATATATATAAGAAACGGAGTAGAGCAAAGCAAAGGAATGGCGGAAGAAAAAGAATGAGGTTAGGGATGGATAGAAGGAAAGACTATAAGATAAAATAAAAAAACGGAGCGGAGGAAGGGAAAGTGAAGGAAGGGCGGAAAGATAAGAATGAGAAGGAATGGAGGAAGGGAACGAAGGAGGAAAAACTTGAGGGACAATGAACATTTTTTTTTTTTTTTGTAGTCGAGACAAAATGCTGAAGAGGTTTGGAAGGAGGGAGCCCCGAAAGTTAAGGGGATGGGGAGGAGGGAGGAGGGAGAAGGGAGTGAGGGAAAAGAGGAGGGAGTGAGAAGAAAGATTAAGGAGGGGGAGGGAGGGAGGGAGGGAAAGGAGGAGGGCGTGAGAAGATAGATTAAGGAGAGAGGGGAAGAGAATGGAGGAGGGCGTGAGAAGAAAAATTAAGGAGAGAGAGGGAGAGAAGGACAGATAAAATAGATACGGGACACCTTCTTCCTGGATTCCTGAGCAAGTGGGATAAAAGAACAACACTGAAGAACCTGAACTATTCCACCTCATGCGAATGCTACAAACTGGTTGATGGCAACGAAGACGATGAAGGCAAGGGCAATGATGATGATGATGATGATGATGACAAAGTGGCACTACCTCCTCTACATTACTTGCAAACGAAGAAAATTAAAGGGAATATGGCAGAGGGACTGAATATAAGAAGACTCCGAACATCGCAGCTGGAGAAATGATGACGCGATTAAGGACACATTTTCGCTGATTACCCCGACCACCAGGGTAACGATCCAACCCGTCTTTTACCTTCCCTTCTCTTACTTAACCATTATTTTCCTACACTTTCCTGTTCCTATCATTTTTAACTCACTCTCTCTCTCTCTCTCTCTCTCTCTCTCTCTCTCTCTCTCTCTCTCTCTCTCTCTCACATACACACACACACACACACACACACACACAGAACAGGTAACATACGAGTATATTTCAAAGGCACTTTAAATTCAGGTAAAAATCATATTCGACTTTTTCCTAGACTGACTCGGGTGACAAAGCTGCCGTCCTCCTGTATATGGTTAAATAAAATGTATGCAGAGCCCCATATATTTGTTTTTGATGCTTTAAATTAACTGAATGACGAGAAAACTATAATTTTTAGAAGTTTTGGAGACTGATGGAGGCTATTATTTAACCAAAACATCATCATGCTTGTCTAAAATCCACAGGACAGAAACTGCTGTAACATATCACTTCGACAATTTTTATGTTGACGAAACAATGTTTTTCTTTTCTTTTTTTTTTACATTTCACCTGAGTGAAAGTTTTGTTTTCTCTTTTCAGGATGACATTCTTCTGTAATCAACTGGCTTAAGTGCTGTTTCGGGTGGTGTAGTATGTTTTGTTATGTCGGACTTGCTAGGCTTTCCTCAGACAGCATGAACGTAACTGCTTGAAGATATGTACACCATAACACAAAAGTGGGTCACTGCCCTAATATCGTTTGTGTCAGATCGTCAGGTTGTACAGTATGTACAGTAGGCTACGTGTTGAGGTTTTCTTCTGGAGCCAGGTTGCACAGTACGTGCGTGCTGGGGTTTTCCTTTGGAGCCAGGTTGCACAGTACGTGCGTGCTGGGGTTTTCCTTTGGAGCCAGGTTCACAGTACGTGCGTGCTGGGGTTTTCCTTTGAAGTGCTACTGAACTCTAATTTTCTGTGTACTTTAATTAGACTTGAGTCTTAATGGTGTGGCTTCTTTAAATAGGCACTACTTTGTAACTGGTCCATCGTGTGTTGTATTTAAGTTAATCGTATGAATAGGCACTACTAAATAAGTGGTCGGTCGTGTGCTGTATTTACATTAATTGGATAAATAAGCACTTCTTTATTACTACCTGGTCGTGTGCTGAATTGACGTTAACCGATAAGCTATACATCACTTTACACGCGTGTGTAGCTACTAACAGATAAGGCTCAGTTAACCCACAGGAAACGAAATTAATGATAGCCTTCAAAACTAGATAAACGAGACGCATTTGTGGTATACTGGCATGAAACATACCCAGGTAAGCACTCGGCTAATTAACTCTCTCTCTTTCTCTCTCTCTCTCTCTCTGTAAGGAATGATGTATAAAAACAAATATCAAATTAAATAAATGCAAGAAAGAAATGGTGATTGTGTGAGGGAAGCAGTGCTTATAAGAAAATGATTGATCGTTTAAGACTGAAAAAGTAGCACGGAGGAGCCTATGGCAGTGGTAAGTGATTTTGTGGAGGTACGGAAGAAAGTTAGATTTAGAGTAGGACAATAACTGTAGATGCCTGAATGACAGGAAATGAGGGAGAGTGATTGTTCGAAACGTAAAGGTGAAAGAACTGGTAATGAGGGCAAGAGAAGGTGAGCAATAAAGGTAAACATTTACAAAAGATGGCAGGTGGTGATAGCAAAGGTTCTTATATAAGGCGGATCTGCAGTCAAAAAGAGGTAATATTGTTAAGAAGAAATAGTAGATGGAAATTGGAATGAAGAGACTAGAAAAAGGAAGGGAATAGGTAAGACGGAAGAAAGAAGGAGGTACAGAAGGGAGGGTCAGAAAAACACAGAGTGATATAGATTTATAAAGGAGAGAGAAAAGGTGAGGGGAGTTGTGAGTAAATCGAGAGACGCCTGGGGAAAAAATGAAAGGAAGAAAAGCTGGCTAAGGAGAGAAGGTACGAGAAGACAAGAGGAAAAAAGCAAGTATGTTAGAGAAAATGTGAGGAAGGGAAAAAGAACTGGAGAAACATGCAGAGAGGAAAAGTTTAATACAAAAGGAAAAGAAAGTCAAGGGGAAAAATGAAGAAAGACAGAGATGTTGAAAAAGTAGGGGGGAAAAGACAGGCTGAGAAACAGACACGGAGAAAAGTTTCGGTACAAGGAAAAAAGGTGAAGTTGATAAAGAAGGTTGAGCAAAGGATAGGATGGTGGCGAGAGGATCGAGATGGAGTGAAGGTTTTTTGATATGAAAAATTGATGCTTTTATTTCAAAGGTAACAATTATATTCAAAGACCTATGGCTGGACAAGGGAAATCTATCTATCGGCTTACTGACCTGTCTATCAATATCTAGCAGCAAGTATGTATCCATCTATTTGTATCTATTACTAAGTGTCTAGTACTGAATAACTCTCTAACGAGGGGAAGAATAGTAGTACTTCTGAAGAGAATTACTGGGTAAGTGATATAAATTACTGAGAGGGCAAAATTTATTGACCTGGTAGGTGAAACATATCACTGCCTCTGTGAACATATTATTGTGAGGCTGAAATAAATTACTGGGTACGTGGTGCCAGAAAAAAAAAAGTGACAAAACTCCTAAGCGTTAAAGGTCTATCTATGATAAAAATAAGAATGAAAAAAATATAAAACGAAATAAAAACGGATATACATAATTTCTAGGCTGGTGATATGAGAACGACATTTTATTACTTCAATGAGATATCATACGGATGGATGAAGGAAATAACCCTCCTCCGTAAGCCAAATACTGTATATCGTTGAATATATGCGCCAAATTACACGAGTAGCCGACTACACTGCTGGGTGGGCAAGGACATACTGTAAAAGTTTAGCTGTATCTGACAGGCTGGATGATTATGAAATCTAGCAACTTGTTACCGTAATCTCTCTCTCTCTCTCTCTCTCTCTCTCTCTCTTATCTCAAAGTCACTCCCTCAAACTTTTGTCTTCAGTTGTTTACCTTTCACTGTGGTCGCAGGTATTTTTACCGATTCCCTGTCTCTTCATCCTCGCCTGACTCCTTTTCTCTCTGTTTTGCATACAGAAAAATACACATGCACACACACCCTTTCCCCCTGCAGAGTTGTTGACTTTATACACGGGTTTATTCGCCCCTGTGTAGAGTACAACTCTCATGTGTGAGGAGGTTCCCAACATACAGCTCTTCTCAGTAGGGTGGAGTTCAAGACTTTTCGTCTCATTAACTCTCCTCCTCTTACTGGCTCCCTTCAACCTCTGTCTCTTTGCCGCACTGTTGCATCTTTCTGATCTTTTCTATCGCTACTTCAATGGTCACTGCTTCTCTGAACTGTCTGCTTGCATCCCTCCACCTCTACGACGGGCGCGTAGCACCCGTCTAGCAACAAACTCTCATCTCGTTTCTGTCCAACTCTCTAATGCAAGAGTTAACCCGCTATTCCCAGTCCTTCATTTACGCAACAGGTCAGCTCTGGAACTATCTCCCTCTGTCTGAATTTCCTGCTTCCTATGATCTCCGGTCTTTCAAACTCAGTGTGTCCAGGCATCTCCAAATAAATTTGTCCCTCTTTTGTATTGCTTTTTTTCTTTTCTCGGAAGGAACGGTTTGCGAGCTCCTGGCCTTTAGTCCCTTCTTCCTTGCATTAAAAAAATACTAGTCACACACATACATACGTATACAAATATGTCAGTCATATACACATACCACAGCAGACCTGTAAAATATATATATATATATATATATATATATATATATATATATATATATATATATATATATATATATATATATATATATATATATATATATATAGCCTACTGCACTGATTCATATTTGACCTGAAAAAGCAAGATATCACAACTATTTTCTTCTCAGATGAAAGTAAAACCTGTCTCAAAGGCCATGAAGTTTTATTGTCTGAAAATAATAGCATTTATCGTAACATACGAACTTATAATGTTGGCAATATCTTCCCTAATATTCGAACTAGAATACTATCAATGGTACATTGAAAGGTCGTAAAAGTTTCATTAAGGTGGTTTAAAGATATTGTGTATAAATATAACTAGTATTACTGCTAATATCGAGTAATAACGGGAAAATATGTAAATTTGACAGCAATCCTGATAAAAATATGATCGCAATTAATATATATGTGTCTAGTACTTTATTTGTTCAAAATGTAGTTCAGAATAAAATATTAACACCAGTTTAACTTAGAACATTTCCATGCTGAGTATGCACGTACGGTAAATAAACCTGCAGTGACTACTTTGATATATTGAAAATTGTAAATAACTACTTTAATAGAACCGGCATTAATATATAGCTCATAAAACTTTGATGAAATAACAAGCCATAATTCTTCCAACAGGGGGCAGCATTTACCACATAATTTATAATGGCAAGCTGCCCAAACTTCTTGAACTACTTTTCAGTTAATGCATTGAGAAAACAGGACTCATTTTTCTTTGTCTACATAGGCTATCGTCTCGTGGTCTGCTCATATTAACTCACGCTATGTTGTAGATGCTGTCTTGTAAACATTGGTCTTTTATTTTATTTATTTATTGTGTGTGTGTGTGTGTGTGTGTGTGTGTGTGTGTGTGTGTGTGTGTTTGTGTGTGTGTGTGTGTGGTTATTGAGGTTTGTAGTGCAAGCATTTTGACGATTTGTATTACTGTCATCCATAGTTTGATGTTAATATTTTTTGTGTGTTAATTTAGTGTGCAAGATGTTCAAAGGAGAACTTCGTAGCAGGACAGTGGAGGCTCCTGAAGTGACACTGTCTCAGCAGTCTACATCAAAAAAAGTAATGTGTCTCACCCTGCCACTAGGTCAACTGAAGGGACCTTGTTAATTGATTTTCCAAATGATTCAGTTATTGCCAACCAACAAACAGGCATTTCAATATTTCTCAAACTTGAAGAACCCTCCTGAGGTTTCAGGTCAGTGTAAGGATATAAGTTCTTTGGATATTTAACTGTTGATACAATCTTTCCATTTTGGTAAATGGCTAAGACAAAAAATATTCTTGCAGTTCATGAAGGTTCATGATAAACACAGAAATTTGCTTTAGAAATGAAGCTAGATTGATCCCAGTGGCAAAAGAGCTACTTTTGAGAAAGGAATAGATTAGCTTGACACTGGGGCCCCTGATTCTACTGAAGAAATTCAGAAAAATTGTCGGTTGTCCAAAGAAATGAAAACTGAGGGCATTTGGTTTTATCAGGATCAGAAATGTGAGGGAATAGCACAGATATCTAGTCATGACAATGTATTTGAGGGAAAAGTAAGCCATCTGATCCAACGGAAGATATAAAAGGAAAAAAGTGCTAAGAAAAAGCATGAAGCCACTGCGTCAAGCCATGCTGAAGGAGGCCTATTGCTGCCATATGAGAGTGATAGCAGCAATGAGTGCTCTGATTCTGATGCTATGAGCCCATTCCTGGAAGTTTCAAGCAACCGAGTGATGTTGCTATACCACTGTACTTCTCCAAAGAGATTATGGAATCAGAGGACAATTGCAACACTGCTGACAGAATTCTTCTGTCTGATAATCAAACCACGGCCTTTGTTTCTTCTGTTCTTAAAGATGGTGGTGTTAATCTGAATGATGTATCATATCAACATCTACTATTCCAGGGAAGAGAATGGTGGTGAGATGAAACTTAAATGAGAGGCATATGGCTGAGTTTAAAGGGAATCCTCCCAAATAATGAGCTTTGTTATTAAGAGGAACTACCAGTTCCACTCCAGATTCCTCAACTGAAAATCTTGCAGTTCTGTTGTGTGGCTCTCCTCAGTAAGACGAAGGCAAATTACTTCCATTTCATCAATGGACAGCTCAACTGGTCTGTCACAAGCCAATGTTTCAATGGAGCTGTTAACAGCTTGGGATGCAGCAGACAAACTTGTAGCTCATATCTGATGCAGCTTCAAGTAACATTAAGGTGCAGCAAAACTGTTGGAGGAAAAACTTGGATTTTTTTTTTCTTGCATATCGACATCATATGTAGGAAATTGTAATTGGTGCTGTATGGGACGTAGAATTTGGAAAGGGGAAAAGCCCTGATAATCCATTCTTCAAACAAATGCATGAAGCTTGGGCAGATATCAGCAAGGAACAACATGAAGTCCTGAAGATGGAGAAAGCCAAGCTGAAATCATACAGAAAAAGAGAGTAGATATTTTGGAACTGCTAACAGAAACACTGTTATCATCATATCCTCCCAGAGCAGACTACCGTGAAGTTGCAGTACTCATACTGTAATTCTCCTTGGCGAGGAACCTGGCTGTGGCAAATGATTCCAGAGACCTGGTGCTATTTACAGTACCAAGCCAGGTGGATGGCAAGGAATGCCTACCGTATGAAAATGATTATACTGTATTTTCTCTTGAACTAGGGTATGATGCTGTGACTGACAAAATTGAAAATGGTAGCAAGTTTCTGGCTTTGTTTTACACCTCCAAATGGATGACTGCCACAGCTGCTGCATATGCTCCATTAAATGACCTTGAGTTAACAAAAGTTACGCTCAAGTACAAACAAGCTGATGAGGAGGAAGCCACCGTTGTACTAAATAAGCTGAAGATCCACAAGTGGTGCTTGATTCAGGAGGTTGCAGCTTTCACTCTTTTTGTGTGTGAAAATAGAAAGCGACCAAAGATCTAAAAGAAAGAATGGCTGCCAAACTCTGCAGTGAAGACCCCTAAAAATTTCAAATGTGCAAAACCAATATTTCCGTTAATATCTGAAACAATAACTCTTGTTGACCTGACAGTTATGGATTCCCAATTTGTTTTTCATGCTCTAAAAGTAGGATCAGAATAGCTGTGCAAACCTTCTGAAGAATGGTCAGAAGATGAGGCTTTCAATACAGTTCAGCAGTCTGACACTTCAGTAAATGTGGTAAATGTTATTCCTGAGACAGGCATCAAGATGATGAATGATCTGGCAATGTAAATTCCACAGATCCATCACAGTGTGCATATCGTCTCCAGACTAAGGAAATGCTCCAAAATCATTTTGAAATTTTCTGAAAGGAAGCCCTTAAATAATAATTTTAAATGACACCTGCCTATTGTTATGTTGTGGAGAGAAAATTCCAAATATACACATATTCCTGTTATTATTTGAAAACAGTATAATGATATTCATGTTTTTGTATGAATCTTTACACCATCTGAAAGAAAAGTTTATGGGCTTTGCAGTGGTACCCTTTATGACGTGCTAGGTTGAATACTAAAGGAGATATAGCGAAAATTGCAAGGCCATCTTTTACGAAAAATTAGATTGTCATGATTTTCGGACACTAAAACTTCATGGCTTTGAAGGTAGGCATTTTCGACTCTTGAGAAAAAAAAAATGGTTGTGATATTTGACTTTTTCAGGTCAAAAACCATGGAAATCAGTGCAGTGTGGTATAAATTTCACAAAAGAATTATATTTTGAACGGGTCTAACCACCAGTCATATACACATACATACACATACTGCTGTCATATACGCACACATATACAGCAGTCAGATACACATATACACATACCGCAGCCATATACACACATACACATACTGCGGTCATATACACACATACACATACAGCAGTCATATATATACACACATACCATAGCCATATACACACATGCTCATAAAAACACATTTATCACATAAGTGGTAGAAGTTGAGAGAAGTAATAAGAAAAATGCAAAAAAAAGGTGTGACAAGAACAAGCTGGAAAAGGAGAAAATAAAATAGGAAGAGAAAGAAGATGGGACAAGTGTCATTATAAAAGACAGAAATTAACTGAAAGACAAAGGATAAAATCGGAGGCAGACAATTAAAAATGCACGTGACAGAAATGGTAGTGTGGGTCAGGCATTAAAAGAAAAACAATATATATATATATATATATATATATATATATATATATATATATATATATATATATATATATATATATATATATATATATATATATATATATATATATATATATATATATATATATATATATATATATATATATATATATATATATGATATTAGGGTTTTAACTTTTTTTTTTAAATAAAAGGTAGCCTGTATCATAAATTAATGAACTTTTGTTTAAAAACAAAGAAAAAAGCCCTTATTCCTCTCAGTAAAAAAAAAGGTCACCCCCCCCCATTACAAAAAATGGATTACCATATATTTAACGTTACCACACACGTTTTATCACTTTCTTAATCTTTATTTAGATTTTTTTTTTTTAAGAATTGCATATAAGATTTTAGAACTGTTTAGAACATTCTACAACAGTTTGTAACGTTCTAGTAAGATTTAAAACTGTTTAAAACATTCTAGAATAATCTAAATATTTTAAAACGGGATGCAGTTTTCAGCATATAATAGTTAGGCCTATCTTCACAATTTGCATGTGAAAAGTCAGCAAAATAACTGCTTAATGTGTTACTATTATATATATATATATATATATATATATATATATATATATATATATATATATATATATATATATATATATATATATATATATATATATATATATATATATATATATATATATATATATATATATATATATATATATATATATATATATATATATATATATATACAGTATATATATATATATATATTCTGATAAGCATGATATCGCACAAATGAAGTGATACTATCGTACAGAAGAACAAGGATGTCTGGACCAATAATTTGGTGCGGTTCCAGCAGATACATACAAGAGGAATTGTGCCTTTAGAAGAATCTTCATTAGAAGAAAAATGCATTCCAAACCAAACGCAAGTTGTTGGATGTTACCAGTTTCTTGGAGCAAAAATCAAATTAAAAAAAGAACGAATAGTCGAAATTCCAATTGAAGTTACAAAATTATGGGAGAATAAATTGAACTTTCCACATGTATCAGATAAAGCAATACAAGCAAAGTTTGACAAGTTGCTAAAATATTACGATGAATGTGTCAAGAGGGGAAAATATGATGCCCTAAATAAAGTTCTTTGATATAAAAGTAAATGGTCAATGGTTATCCACTGAAGATAAACAACTCTACCACCTACAAGTGCAAAGCAAAGAAGTGGGGTACTCAACAGGTCAAGTTACAAGTAGGGTAACCATTCACCCTTCAAAAAGACGAAAACTGCCTGATGAACTTATATCACCATCAGCATCTTACGATTTTTCATCTAGTGGTAGTTGTACTGTGGGCATATCTGATGACAGTGAATGTAAGGATATGAGACTAATCATCCACCAACCAGAAAACACAACAGAAGTAAAGCTGCAATTAACTTGGTGACATCCGCTGGAGTATTGACAAATAAAATTGCTAAAATATGCAAACAATTGTCACATGATGGTATTGACATTCCAGCTCCAAGTCAAGCAGCAATTTACCAGTCAGTATACAGAAAGGCTGCTACACTGAAGGAGCAAATGATTGAAAAGTTACAGTTGGAAACATCGTCTTTACATTTCGAAAAAAAAGCGGATTGATGAAAATGACTACCAGGTAGTACTACTTAAAAATGAAAGAACCGAAATAAAAATGGATGCACTGCATTTGGAAAATGGCATGGCTGATATTGCTGAAGGAATTGCAAAAGTTAATGATGCATACAACTTATGGCAGGCAATGAAAATGATCATTGCTGATATAACTAGCATAAACACTGGGAAAAAGAGTGGAGTTGTTGTCAGATTACAACAAATGTTCTCGGATAAGAGTTTCAACAAACCACAATTTATCGGTTGTCAGCATCACATTCTGGACAGGATTCTCTACTTGGTGATGGATGAAGAACTTGGCGCTAACACCAATTCACCAAACATCGATTATCCATTTGTGTCTCGACTAATAAAGAATTATGAAAAAACAAAATCACAGTTTGTTAATGGAAGAGAAGAGATCCTCGTCAGGATGGAGAGATGACATGAAGTTTTTGTACCATTTAACAAGAGTGTTTAGATTCTTTGAAGAAAAAGGGCATTTTCCTTTGATAAAGTTTCACAAAATTCCAAATATCAGTAATGTGAGGTGGAACTCAAGAGCAGTTCTCGCTATCCTTGCATTCATTCTTATACCTACAACAAGGAAGACTTTGGAGAAGATATGCAGATTCATTTCGTACGAATGGGCAGAGTACTAGTTTACTAATCAGATGTACAGTTCAAATGACTTCAAGAACTTGTCAGAAATATTGAAACCTTACAAAAAAGCACTAAACTCATTGCAGAATCACTGGAGGCAGGAGCCATCCATACTCAAGATACCAAGGAGTAATCAGTGTGCAGAACGTACAATCAAATTGATGCAGGAATTTTATGCAGCCTGTAGAAGGTGAAAGTGGCAGTGATTGTAGCATAGGCACCATGTGAGGACAGGAGTGATGTCAGGACTACATATTATAATTACAAATCATAACAGATAGATAGATAAATAGATAGATAGAGAGACAGATAGAAGCAGGGAGTCAGATGATGAGAAGGTATTGTGTCTGCGAGAATCGAGCGATGCTAAACATGCTTACACACTCTTAACGCAAGGAATGCTTGATAGGCACACGACAGCACCTAGTGACCATACACACACATACACACAAACTCACACACAGGCTGCTAGAACTTTCCATCCACGAGGAACACACGTGACACACCCCTGCTACACCAGAATTTAGGAAAGAGAGCTCAGAGGGAGGTTAGCCACAGAACAGGCAGGAGGAGAAGGAGACAGGCCTTAGAAGAGACAGGTCACAGGGAGAAGGGCTTGGCAATTTGAGAGAGAGAGACAGAGAGAGAGACAGAGATATAGCTAGCGGGACTGGACTCTATATTCCGCTCTGTGTGAGAGACTTGTTAATATTTCCAAGACAAATAAAAATAGTCCCATACTATTCTTTACCTCTCCTGTCACTACATGACAAATGGGAAGCTACTCCAAGATATAAAAACCGCTCGTCCACAAGTCTCACAATATATATATATAACTCAATCACAAAGTATTTTATGACACAAAGTCATTTATGACATTTGGTAGCAGCGAACATATACGAACCTCGTCTACGAATCAACATTGAATTCCTACAAAATATCAAGATTGAAAACAAAAAGAATACCTCTCACAACCAACAACACAAACAGCTCCTGACAGTATTCTCTCCAACCAGCCCCCTCCGCCTCCCCGATCATCATGCTGATGCAGAGGTGAAAGAGGTCACAGGACGCCTTGCAAGTAGTTTAACAAAATAATGATACGATCTTGCAACTTCTATGACGAACCAGCGAATCTACGGACATCGTCTCCGAATTAAAAGCAAATTTCTACAAAAGCAGGCGAGACTCTACAAGATTAGCTTCAGTTCTACAGTGAATCCCTACAAAATACAGCCTACAATGCAAATAGTCTACAAGTCTACAAAACAACTCTATAATCTTCACGTAACTTCAAGCAGCAATAAGAAGAATATAAAACAAAGCAAGTAAAGAAGAGGAAAAACCAAAGCAACAAGCACACAAAATCCCCCACCACTCACTCCCGCCTACGCCTGACGCAGAGGTCAAGACACGCAGCAAAACACCAGAGCCACATTTATAACGTGACTTACTTACCTTTCTTCACCCAGCTTAAGCATCGCTACTCAGTATTCACCACAGCTACCACTGTGGGAAGTTGACGTCACCATACGTGTGCTGAGACGACGCCAAGCCGTGTGTCTGACACCCCACAACACGCCAATCAACCCGTGAAGAACAACGCTATCACCACGTGCAACACCACTCACACCATTCCCACCACGGTAAAAATTAGTGAGTTACATAGTTACTTCATTTATACAATACGCAGTGATAGACAATAAGCTTCTGCAGAAACATATAAAACGTGCTGTATAGTTACAGCTTAAATACACATACTTACTTCAGTTATCTGCATAACTCAAACACTAAATAATCACCAACAATAAATATTCTACACTGTCTATATTCATTCATTTATTATAACATTTATATACTACCAACGAGTGTTACCATTTATACCTACATAAAATACGTGTTTCATATATACAACTATACATTATTATATCTACAAAGTAATAAAGAAAATATACCATCACAGTTACTCAGTGAGCGATTAAAAGACCTGTATTTAACATTTATTAATTAAAGCTACCTAGTGGAAACAGACAAATTAAGTTACAAGGTAAACTAGAAAAAAAAAAAAAATGGCCAACACAAATGACGTTAGCACGAGTGAACATCTTCAACACAATCGTGAAGACAATGATTTGCACACAGTGCTGACACACATATTGCCCACGATAGGTGCAAGTGAACAACAAGTCAGTGTATATAGTTAATACTGTATATAGTGTATATATTTTTTATATAAAATAACAAAATATGGGACTATATAATATCATTTTCAGTAATACCTGTGCAATATAAACTAAACTTTTAAAAAAGTATCCCAGGGAAATTAGCCAATAATTATGCAACCATGAACAACATGGAAAAAGCGTACACAAGCTAAGAAAAACAAACTATAGAAAATCAATACATACAAAAAAAAAAAAGAAAGAAAAGAAAGAAAAAAGAGAAATAGAGTAAGATCACATAACAAACAAATGAAAATAAGTGTAAGTGTTACTACATATGCCAAAATACCACATAAACTACAAAAAAAAAAAAAAAAAAAAAATTGTTGTCTCCACAAGCGAGTGGCATGACACATCATGACTATCATCGACCGCAGCATATGTTAGGACTGCAATTATTACAATTATGTAACTCCATATTATAATTATGTAACGACAAACGATTGCATTATGTTGCACTTTGCCAATTATGTAACAGTTGCATTAACAAGATGTAACTTTTATGTAACTTTAACTACAATTATGTAACTACAAACGATATGTAACAATTATGTAACGACAAACGATTGCATTATGTTACACTTTGCCAATTAACAGTTGCATTAACAAGATGTAACTTTTATGTAACTTTAACTACAATTATGTACTTACAAACGATATGTAACAATTATGTAACGACAAACGATTGCATTATGTTACACTTGCTACAATTATGTAACTACAAACGATATGTAACAATTATGTAACGACAAACGATTGCATTATGTTACACTTGCTACAATTATGTAACTACAAACAATATGTACCAATTTATGTAACAGTTGCATTAACAAGATGTAACTTTTATGTAACTTTAACTACAATTATGTAACTACAAACGATATGTAACAATTATGTAACGACAAACGATTGCATTATGTTGCACTTTGCCAATTATGTAACAGTTGCATTAACAAGATGTAACTTTTATGTAACTTTAACTACAATTATGTAACTACAAACGATATGTAACAATTATGTAACGACAAACGATTGCATTATGTTACACTTTGCCAACTAACAGTTGCATTAACAAGATGTAACTTTTATGTAACTTTAACTACAATTAGGTAACTACAAACGATATGTAACAATTATGTAACGACAAACGATTGCATTATGTTACACTTTGCCAATTAACAGTTGCATTAACAAGATGTAACTTTTATGTAACTTTAACTACAATTATAAGGCCAAGACACTTATGTAATAGTTGCATTAACAAAATGTAACTACAATTATAAGGCCAACACAATTATGCATTAACACAATATAAGTCATACAATTATAGCACAATTCTGTATTACCAGTGTCATCATACAAGTTAGGTGAAATATAGACATTACTAAAGTGATAACTCTATGTAATGTATAACCTAGCAGTATTACCATTGCACAATTATATGCATACGTCTGTTGTACATGCACGTCTTACAAAGTGTTATACAACAACCATTGCATTTATTCAAATATGTATACACTTTAATGCATTTATTCAAATATGTATACAACTTGTTTAAAATGTAATATTACTGAATAATCACTATTTACTATGAATATTATATGTATACAATATTCATACAATTATGTTACTTTTACAATATTATGTATTTCACTTAATTAGCTTATAAGTTCATTATAATGTGTATATAATGTGTATTAATATGTTAGGACTATTAACTGTCGATGGTACGCCATTTTCGCGTGGCCGAGCAGATGTCAGGACTACATATTATAATTACAAATCATAATAGATAGATAGATAAATAGATAGATAGAGAGACAGATAGAAGCAGGGAGTCAGATGATGAGAAGGTATTGTGTCTGCGAGAATCGAGCAATGCTAAACATGCTTACACACTCTTAACGCAAGGAATGCTTGATAGGCACACGACAGAGCCTAGTGACCATACACACACATACACACACACTCACACACAGGCTGCTAGAATTTTCCATCCACGAGCAACACACGTGACACACCCCTGCTACACCAGAATTTAGGAAAGAGAGCTCAGAGGGAGGTTAGCCACAGAACAGGCAGGAGGAGGAGACAGGCCTTAGAAGAGACAGGTCACAGGGAGAAGGGCTTGGCAATTTGAGAGAGAGAGAGACAGAGAGAAAGACAGAGATATAGCTAGCGGGACTGGACTCTATATTCCGCTCTGTGTGAGAGACTTGTTAATATTTCCAAGACAAATAAAAATAGTCCCATACTATTCTTTACCTCTCCTGTCACTACATGACAAATGGGAAGCTACTCCAAGATATAAAAACCGCTCGTCCACAAGTCTCACAATATATGTATATAACTCAATCACAAAGTATTTTATGACACAAAGTCATTTATGACAGTGAGAGAGAGAAAGACAGGTTTTGGGATGAGCTGGGTGAAGTAGTGGGAGAAATGCCCAGGAGCTATAAAGTGATTGTGATGGGGGATATGAATTGAAGGGTAGGTACTGGTCCTGAGGATGACATAATGGGTTGCTATGGAGTACCAGGAGAAAATGATAATGGGAAAAGACTAAAGGATATGTGTCGGGAGAGGAGGTTGTGCATTTGTAACTCGTATTTCAAACACAGAGCTGCACATAAATATACATGGTATAGAGGGAACGGGGATCGTGTTGAAAGAAGCCTGATTGATTATGTGCTCGTAGAGAGGTCGATGATGGGAATGGTTGCTGATACAAGGGCTTTGAGAGGACGATGTGGAGGTCTGTCAGATCATATGATTGTGGTATGCAAGATCAAGCTCAAATGAGTGAGGTGGATCAGGAGAGAGAGAAGCAGTCAGGGAGAAAGACTGAAAGTTGAGAAGCTGAGGATCAAAGAAATGGCAGATGAATACAGGACCAAAGTAGAGGACGAGTTAGAATTACTGAATTGGAATGAAATGGATCTGGACAGACTGTGGAATGCATATAGGGATTGTTTAGTTAGGAATGCTAAAGCGGTATGTGGTGTGGCAGGAGTAACAACAAAGAAGAAAGGTACAGCATGGTGGGATGAGGAGGTAAAGAGAGTGGTGGAGGAAAAGAGGAAGACGTTGCTAAAGTGGTTACAGGATAGGGGTTCAGCTGAAATAAGAACTGAATATGTTGAGAGCAAGAAGCACGTAAAGAGACTAGTGAAGAGGAAAAAGGAGGAGGTAAATGAGAATCTAGGAAGAAAAATGAATGCGAACTACTCTGAAAATAGAAAATTAATCTGGAATGAGGTGCGGAAATGTAGAAGTGAAAGTGGTAAGAAATGGGATGGTGTGAAGGATG